>NC_061102.1:2650907-2840907 GCF_015104395.2 Macrobrachium nipponense | reverse complement strand
CTTATCTAAATACGTTTGCCCAGGGGTTATGTCAAAACGGCCTTTTAAGTTGCCCTAATAGGCAGTTGTCTAGGATTTGAAAACTTTAAAACTCTCTCTCCGTCATCTCCCCCCCCCCCCATCTCTCTCTTCTTCTACCTCTCTCTCTCCTCTCCTTTCTCTCTACTCTCTCTCTCTGTAGGGTTAATTCGACCCCAATTTTATGTGAAATTCTTTGCGTTTTTAGAAAGGCGTCTTCTAGATGGTCCTCTTTAAGCTTTAAGAAGTAAAACAAAGTATATTATTGGAATTCATATTGGCGAATCCGGAGGTGCTGCTTTACTGTTATTTTTGGTCCTTTTTGTATTTCTTGTTGCTACTTTTTAATTGAACAAAAAACATTAATGTTCCTTTGGAAAGCATTTTGGAATTGGGCAAGGAAAATCTAGTGGGTCCCTTTGGTGGGCTTATTCCATATGAAATAGGTTGCAATTACTGCATAATAATACTAATAATAACTAATGAACATAATAATAATAATAATTAATAAATAATAAATAAATAATAAATACTTAGGAAAGCTGACCCTGCTCTCAAGCAATACTTTCTTAAATAAAGTTAATGTCTTACTTCAGCGTCGTTACCTTGTTTAGAGATTCTTCTCTATTTTGCCGGGGGGGGAAAAATAAGCGGCTTTTTCAGTGCTACTTAAACTTAAACGGCTAGTAGAGCGCCTATAGAGGTCATGGTAAAAATACATGGGTCAAAATAAGGTTGTATATATTTGAATTTTACAGATAACACTATGATACCATAGTCATCCAACGTCATTAACGATTTTCTCTGTCTCTCTCTCTCTCTCATCTCTCCGTATTCTCTCTCGCTCTCTCTCTCTCTCTTTTTTCTTAAAAGGCGAAGCTTTCGCCCTCTGGACTGCATGACCGGAAATCCTCGGTCTGGGAAGCTGGGAGGGTTTGGACTGATCCTTGGTTGCGGTGTCCGTCCCCTCCTTATATTCTGTGTTTGACAGCAGGGGGGTCTGCCCCATGCTTAGTTGTTCCTATTGGCTGGTGGCGGTGAGGTCTTGTTTTCATTGGCTGCCCTGAGCCAGGTCTCAAGACCACTTTCTTCGGGCCGTGGGTTGCGTTTGCAGCAATATCCTGCAGCCGCCTGGACCCTCCCTAAGCGGCGCCTGGGTAACATTGATGGGCGTTTGCGGCTACCGCTGTGGGACGTCACGGCTACTTTCTGATTTTCCATCGGCTGCCAGGAAGTACCTCGTTCGGGGGGCGTTGTCCATCCATAGAAGTTTTGTCATGATCGGTGGTGTCATTGTTGGTGGCAGGTCTTCTGCATACTCGTAGGGAGGAGAAATTCTTCCCGCTGGCGTAGTGAGAGCCCTGCAGCCCCGCCCCAGGATAATATCAAGACTGTACTACTAAAGGCCTTCCATGAGTTTCCCAGTTACCGTGAAGAAGAGGACGCCATTCAAGAAAATTATTTCCGATAATGTATCCCCTGACTGACGACACCAAGGAATATCGACCTAATCATATCATTACCTCAGAAATACGGAGGGGAACGCCGCCGATCTTAATTATGAAAATAAACCCTCTCCACAGGTACGAGAACCCCTGAAGGCAGACGCATGTAAGTGTACCAATATACATGCCGCGCAGTCCGCGAATGCAGGCGGCGCCTACGTTAGGGTATGACTTACCATGCGATCTGTCGAAGAAGACTCCTCGTGCCAAGCTCCCAAGGAGGGGGGCTATAAAAGAAATTCACGCCCGCACCAAAACATCCACGAGGCCAATCTCCCCGAGATGTCATCATAAAGTAACACGAAGATCACATCGGGAAGGGCCCCGCCTGATGCCCGTGCTGGTTTGCGCCTGCTTGGAGGCGCTACTCATACCAGCAAATAAAAACCTCTCTGAATACGACGCAGGAAGAATTTCTCCTCCCTACGAGTATGAGAATACCTGCCACCAACAATGACAACCAACCGATCATTAGGACAACTTCTATGGATGACAAACGCCCCCGAAACTAAGGTACTCCTGCAGGCCGATGGAAATCAAAGTAGCCGTGGACGTCCCACAGCGTAGCGGCAACGCCCATCAATGGTTCTACCAGCGCCGCTTAGGAGGTTCCCAGGCGGCTGCGGATATAATGCTGTCAAACGCAACCATCGGCCCAAAGAAAAGTGGCCTTGGAGACCTGGTCTCAGGCAGCCAATTGAAAACAAGAACTCACCGCCAACCAGACCAATATAGGAGGACAAGCATGGGGCAGACCCCCTGCTGTCAACCACAGATAAACGGAGGGACGGACACCGCACCAAGATCAGTACCACCCTCAGCTTTCCCAGCCCGAGGATTGTCCTATCCAGCTTCCCCCGCAGACGAAAAGCCTGTCGCTTTAAAAGAAAAATAAGAGAGAGAGAGCGAGAGAGAGCGAAGAGAGAGCGATGCGATCAGAGAGACGACGAGAGAGAGAAAGAAAAAATCGTTAATGACTTTGCATGACCTACTTGGTTATCATAGTTTATCTGTAAAATTCAAAATATATACCCTATTTTTTGGACCCTGTAATTTTGTTACCATGACCTCTATAGGCTCTCTACTAGCCTGTTTAAGTAGCACTGAAAAAGCGCTATTCGCAAAATAGAGAAGGAACTTCTACAAGTGTAAACGCTGCTGAAGTAGCCACTTACTTTTTAATAAAAGTAATAATAATAATTAAAATAATAATTAATAAAATCCACCATTTCATTTCTTTGAAATAAGCTTGAAGTTCCAAGTCCAGTGGCGCCTTTGGTGGGGATTTGTTTAATATGAAATAGGTTTCCAAATACTGGATTAATAATATAGTAATAGAAGGGAGGCTCACACCTTAACCAACTCCTTCGAACAACAAACAACAACAACAAATAACCAAGAAAATACCAACTTGCCCACCCGAACAATAGATCTAAAGAGTGACCCATCTCTCACCTCCTCGAGCAACAACAAATCATCCGGAAACTTGGACTTCGGGAGGAACCCGTATGTGTGGTGTGTGTGGTGTGTTGTGTGGTTGTGTGTGTTGTTC
Organism: Macrobrachium nipponense; assembly: GCF_015104395.2. Lineage (NCBI taxonomy): Eukaryota > Metazoa > Arthropoda > Malacostraca > Decapoda > Palaemonidae > Macrobrachium > Macrobrachium nipponense. The sequence continues at coordinate 2,837,832 of NC_061102.1, read as the reverse complement.
GGTCGTTGTGTTGGTGTTTGTGTTAGGCTGCTGCCTTCTAGTATACTGCCTCACTTAGGGCAGGGGTTGGGGCGTGGGGGTGGCGGGGAGGCAGGGGAATTGGTGGGTCTATCATCAAAACCCTGGATAATAGTCGACCCTTATGTCGACCGATCTGTAAGGGCCGATTGGCGGTGATTGTCTTAGTATATATATATATTATATAATATTATCTAATATATATATATAAATATATAATATATATATTATATATATATATATATATCTATATTAATAACGACAATGTAGAATCTGCAAGTCACAGTTCCGTGCTACCAGGATACGTCCCGTTAGCATTGCATTAACCCCTCCCAAAGGCCTCTTATTTCACTACTGGCTGCGAAGCCTGGAAACCAACCAAATGAAAGATTAGATGGAAAGGTCATTGCTCGTTCGTTGCCTAGGTGCTGATTACCAGCGACCCCGGATCGAGGGTCTCCTGGCGGGCATCGGTATTTATCGTCATTTCTCTTCTCATTCTTTGTTTACCGGCGGGGCTTCGTCGTAGCGGGGTGACACAGGCGATGTCCATTAATGGGTCGGAGGACATCGATAAGTTAAAGTGGGCTTATATATATATATAGTATATATATATATATTATATATATATATATATATAATAAATCTATTAATTCTTATCTAAACCAAGTACACACGTGGTAATTATGATAATCTATATATATATATATATAATATATATATATATATATATATATAATTCTAGATACTATATACGTGTAACTTAGTTTTTAGAAGTTAATAGAGGCCACAAGCATTAAGGTAAAAATGTAAAAATAAACAAAAAAAAAACAACAGAGAGCCACATTTCGTTTCGGTGTGATGAGAAAAGAACCGGAACGTTTTGAATTGCAATCTTTATAACGGCCATAACGTTGGCTGTCAGAACTTGTGTAGCTTTCGAAACCTCTCTCTTCTCTCTCCTTCTCTCTCATCATCTCTGTCTCCATTCTCTTCTCTCCCTCTCTCTTCTCTCTCTCTCTTCTCTGTCTCTCTCTCTCTCTGTGGCCGATGAAAGGGTTTCAGCTGAAGATTGAAAAAGCAAAGGTGGGAAAAGACGTTGTAAAATTATCATTATGCAGAAGAAATATATAATATATTAGATATATAATATATGATATATATATGTATATATTATATATATATCTTATATTAGATAATTTATTTATATATATTATTTAAATAAAATATATTATATAATTAATCATTCATGGACAGCAGTTTGGTTCTTTTGATACTAATAATGTACGATTCAGTCCAATTTAATTTAGTAACTGTCTAATGTGCGGCAAAATTCAGCCAGTTTTATGGCGATTGGTATGCTGATGAGGCGTTTGCAAGAAGCTGAGTCATCAAACGTCTTGCCCGGTGCTTGGTAAGACGCATTTAACAAACATTTGCTACATAAAACCCGTCTCAATTGAGCCATTCGTAGCTTCGGAGGTGTTTTTTTTTTTTTTTTTTTTTTTTGGTTTTTTTTTTTTTTTTTTTTTTTTGGTTAATCAAGACACTTCCAGTTAATGTTTACTCCCTTTCTCTCTCTCTCTCTCTCTCCTCTTCTCTCATTCTCTCCATTCTCTCTCTTTCTCTTCTCCTCTCTTCGCTCTTAATATATACTATGCTATATATAATAATAATATTATATTTTATTTATTTATTTTTTATTTGATTTTATTTAAAATAACTCAACAAATTGCAGAGGGCAAACATATATTTATGAAAAATTAATATTTTAATGTATACATGTCATTTTTACATTGTATTTTCAATTCATATACACTTTTTTACATGTATATTCTAATGTATACACATTTTTGCATTTATATTCTTAATGTAATACCTTTTATCAACAATTTATTTTTAGTTTAGATGTATACACTGTTTGTAAACACACATAATCTAATGCATACACTTTTAAAAATTTATCTTAATGCATACACTTTTACATTTTTTACATTGTATTCTCAATTCATATACACTTATTTACATTTATTCTCTAATGTTTTTGTATACATTTGTTTACATTCATTTGTTGATATATACGATTTTTACATTTTTTTTTTTAGTGTATACACTCTTTTACGCATACGTATATTTCCAACACATCCACTTCATTTTACATTGTTACTTTACATCAAAATGTTGTAGCCAGGAGCGATGAGAGTCAGACACGTCACAGATATTTATTATTATTATTGATGATTACGAGATAAGGACGCTACTACCAAAATGAGGCCGGGTCACTGGGAATAAACCATCTGATTGACTTTGACTAGTTTTTGAAAAAAAGAGAGTTGCACCGTCAGCCAAGTCGGTTGCTGCACTTCGGAGGTGCTGGTCGTGTGATGTAAACAGATCTCTCTCTCTCTCTCTCTCTCTCTCTCCTCTCATGTTATATGCAATGAATCAAATAGCAAACTCTTTGGTTCCGGCAAAATGTAAAGCAAAATAAAAAAATAAAAAAAATGGGAATGTTGTTACGGCCACTTCAAAACAAGAAAAGCTGAACACCATGATTATGCTTTATAAAACATATGTTCGTAGTCCACTTGAAATATTGCAAATATGAATATGGTAACCTCCCCACTATCAAAAATGGATAGTTGCACAAATAGAGAGGTTGTACAAAGGTTCCTTTACAGCTAGAATAGAAGAAGGTTAAAGGACCTACTAGACTAACTGGGAAAAGACTACAATTTTCCTTAAAATTATAATAGTCTATAAAGGGAAGATGAAGAACGCTTACATAGATTAATTCAGGGCATGGAAACAAGATAGAAGGAATAGCAGGAAAATATCATGGTGGAAACTAAAAATATCAGAAAGAGCAACGCCAGAGGTTAGATTAAATTAGTGCCCAAAAACGTATACCAGGGAAAAATAATAAGGAAAGCACACAGGTACATTAATCCCCACTACGCCACCTGCATCGATAATGCAGCGTCTATTCCAATAGCGTTGCCATCTCATCTGAGGAATATATCAGGAGTGAGCGTAGAGTTTGTTTAAGAATAAGCTCGACCAAATATTACTAAACTGCATCCCAAGTCCGTCCAAGAATTGGAAGATGCAAAAATATAACCGGAATCTGTACTAGCAAAACTCTTCTGGTTAGACATTTATAGGGTGCCTCCACCACTTGATAGGGACCTGGGGCAACCACGAACAAGATTTGGAAAAGGTCTGTAAGGTCTCTCTCTCTCTCCTCTCTCTCTCTCATGGTGCGGTTTTGTTTGTTGTCCTGGGGACAGATAGTTTTGATTCCATTACACTCTCTTTCTCTCTCTCTTCTCTCTCTCTCCCTCATCTCTACATGTACGTCCTCTCGCTCTCCGCTCTCTCTCTTCGCTCCCTCGTCTCTCCTCTCTATATATATATCTGATATATATATATATATAGATATATAATAATTATATAATATATATGGTAATATATAAAACTGGTGTTATTATGTATGTCTAGGTATTGGTTTCTTCTTCTGAAGTAATTTTATTTGTTACTGTTAATTCTTTAACGGGTCTTTGGAGTTATTAGAATGTTTTCCCGCTTCTGTTGTTATTATATTATCTATATTATACTCTATATATCTATATATATATAATATATATATAAATACGATACATAACATACCATATAATAAATATATATATCTTATATAATATATATATATATACTGAAATTGGCAGTTAAAAATTTATTAATATTCTTGCTGCTTGTCGTTACCGTCGTACCAACTTTCTAATTCCAATTAGCCACCTCCATCCATACTTAAAAAAAAGTCATCTTAATAAAGAAAAGAGAAGAAGGAAGGAAGAAAATCCATTGGTTGCCACCATCGTCAATTATCTCTCAAGACAAAAAAAAAATCTCGACCTTTTTTGCGAGCGAGGAAACACTGTTCCTTCTATCGGCCAAACCCACTTCTCTCTCCATGGACACTGTACTGGTCAAAAAGATATTTATCGTCTGGTTCTGTGTTTTTGAGCGCATCGTGTTTTGCGTCTTCGAAGTGCTGCTCACTTTGGTGGCTGCTGGCATTTTGCCTCTTGCTAAATTTGCAGATTCGGTGTTGCCCTTATTTTTTTTTGCTTTCGACTTCCTGTATACTGTGGTGGTTGATTGATTGCGCAAGCAACGAAAATGATGTAGTGATGCAAGTGTTGCTTGTCTCGACGTAGGCTTTTGTCTTGATATTAGCGATGGAATGTATAAAAAAAAAATGACTCCGTTCAAGTCAATGACACATAAGTCTAAGACTTCCTCCATCTTGGATATCAAAGAAAGCTTGGCTAACAGACTGCCATCCTGCCATGTTATGTTAGTGCCGTCAGTACGCCATACGCGATGCTCTGTAGGCATTACTTAGAAGGTTCTTTGCAGCGTCCCTTCGGTCCCTAGCTGCGACCCTGCTCATTCCATTTTACAGTACCTCCGTGCGTATTATCCGTCCTCCATCTTTTTCCCTCCTGTTACGCCTTAAAAACCTCTTTTTCCCCTTCCAATGCTGAAATGACCCTCAATAGGTTCACTATCGCTTGGCCCTTGAAGTTTGATAATCCGAAGTTTAATATTCCTGAAGGCTCATTGGCGGGGAATTAAGGAAACTTGATTGGGGTGGTAACGAGAAAAGGAGGTGAAACTCTATTGGAATGTATAAAAAAGCGTCACGATTTGATACAATATTATATCTTACTATACCATAATGGGCGCTATGTCTGTCCGTCCGTCTGTCATTCAATCACGGCCAAAAGGCTGGTCTGATGGGTATGAAACTTGGCAGGGTTATGGTGGGGACCCCCGAGATGGTTTATAATGCGGTTTCATCCTACCTCCCTCCCACTCCCCTCAGAAGGGGGTTGGGGTGAGAAGAGATTCCCTGAAACGGGGCTGGTTATGCCCGTAGACTTAGTCCCTTTACGAATTTATCATACATTATAGTTAAAAAACACTAGCGAGTCTCTTATATGAAGCAGCAGATGAATATGATGTTAGTAAGGATTGGTAAATTGCTAGTATTAGAAAAGGCGGAATTCGAGAATGATCTCGGCGTTGGAGCAAGCGCTCCATCGGCTTTTACGAGGCTATTTGGACGTCGTAAAACTGTTGGCACATGGGCTCCAATGTGATCGAGGGAGCCTTGGCTCCTTGATTAAGACCTGATACTAATATGTGGCCGCAGTTTCCAGGTTTAACTCTTTCCTCAACTGTCAGCTGTTCCTGGAAGCTTGGTTGAAGAAAGAAAGTCCGAGCTCCATAACTTCTCTTACTGTCCAGCTAAGTTTCCGGAACCTAGGGCCGATGTCAAGGGACGTTTCAATACTTAACTTCAATTGTAACTTTTAAACTTACTTTATATTGTAACTTACGACTTACTTGGTATCTTCATCTTGTAACTTCAGACTTACCTCAATCGTAACTTAGACTTATTTTAACTTGAACTTAAGACTTACTAACCATCTTCATCTTGTAACTTCAGACTTACCTCAATCGTAACTTAGACTTATTTTAACTTGTAACTTAAGACTTACTTGTCATCTTCATCTTGTGACTGCAGACTTGTTCGCTTTTTTGGTATTGTAACTTGTGACTTAACTTTCCTCGTAACTTAGACTTACTTTATCTTGTACCATAGATTTACATGGTATCTTTATCTTGTAACTTGTGACTTAACTTTCATCGTAACTTTGTCTTATATTGTAACTGAGACTTTATCGTCATCTTTAGGCCCAGCCCAGGCTTGAATTCTAGAGAGAGAGTGAGAGAGAGAGAGATTGATTAAATAAGACGAGGGAGATAGCGAATCAAAAAGGAAAAACGAAGCTACAATAAAAGTTGGAAAAAGGCACGAAACCAATGAACAGTGAAGTAATGAAAGTCATCGAAAAAGAAAGTGGAAATGAAAGTTAAGGAAAGGTATAGGAAAGCTGGGACAATTAGTTAATGAAAGTCCTGGCAACGGGAGAGTGATGGATGCTTAATAGCCTTGTCGGGAAACTCATTAAGTGGAGTTTGAACTGAAGGAGATGTGTGTGTGATCGAGCCTGCGTTCTTTAACGGAGGTAGGACAACGGAATCTAATTTAGGCCAGTGGTCTGGACTGGATAGAAGAGAGAGAACGCGAGAGATAGAGATATAGCGATATACACAAGGGAGTTGCAAGGATTATAGGAATTGTCTCAAAAGGACTTTTGTTAATTCCATCGTACTTATCCTGTAAGGAGCAAGGGTTTTTACTGCTCATCATTCTCAGTGTCCCCTTCCTAAATGGATTCTTGTCTAGCGTTTCTTTTTGAAACTCTCCCAGCTCCGCCTGCTGGAGAGAGCGAGAGAGAGAGATGATGAGAGGAGAGAGAAGAGGAGAGAGATAGAAGAGAGAGATCCCGACATTTTCGAAATCAGAGAGAGAGAAAATCACGTTCTTTTTGGAATCTGTTAGAGAGAGAGAGAGAGAGAGAGAGATGCGCAGTCAGAAAAAACGGACCAGACTTAGAACTCTGCCTCATGGTAAACGTTTAACTGGATTTTTGGTATAACCAGCCCTCCCCCTCCCCCTCCTGATCTGAGAATGGGAAGGGGGAGTGGGGGTGGTTTCGGCTGGATTGGTTGATGATATGGGTGGCTCTCCTTCCTCTCTCTCTCTCATCTAACTCCTCTCCTCTCTCCGTTCTCTCTCTCTCTCTCACCAGCCTAATTGATTTCCATCATGACGGCAGCGGTTCGAGGAAAGTTATTAGCGGGGAAAAAGATAAGAAGAGGAGAGCGAGAGAGAGAGAGATGAGAGGGGAAAAAAGGTGGGGGGGGGGGGGGGGGGGTGGGGGGGGGGGGGGGGGGGCGGAGACCGGAGAGAGATGAAGGGAGAGAGAGATTTATAATTTCGAAAGGAGATTATTTAATTCAAAGGATTATTATTATTATTATTATTCTTATTAAGGTAGCCTGGGGCCGATGGGAGCCTGGCGTGTGTGTTTAGGAAGGGTTTTTTTTTTTTTTTTTTTTTTTTTTTGTTGTCTTAGTTATTTTTGGTACCCCCGCAAAAGTGATCAGGCGGAGAGAAGAAAAGTTCAGTAATAGAGAGGAGAGAGAGAAGGATAGAGGGAGAAGAAGAGGAGATGGACGGAGAGAGAGAGAGAGCTAATTCCCTTTTCTTCTTCTTCCCTTCCCCAAAATAAATAGAGGAGGCTAAGAGAAAGTCGCTGAAAGACATGAGAGAGAGAGAGAAATAAAAGACCGGTAACAGGAGAAATGGGGGGGGGCTGGGGGGGGGGCAGGAGGCTAATAGAAGAGAGGGAGAGAAGAGAGAGGAGAGAGACGAGATGATAGAGATACGGAAATAAATAAAATGACGATAATAAGAGGGAAATAGGGAGGGCAGAACAGGAGGCTAATAGAGAGAGAGTTGGAAATAAAAGAGAATAACTGGGAAAGAGAGCGCGAGAGAAAGAGAGAGAGAGTTCCTTGATTGTGTGGCTTTATAGCCAGATGAGTGAAGAAGCCAGGCCCATTCTGAAGTTTGCGTTTTTTTTTTTTTTTTTTTTGCTTGGGCGTTGTTAATTGGAATTCCACCATAGGGGTTTTTTTGCACTCGTCTTATCTTTCTTATGTTCTCTTGTCTGCTCTTCTTTCCTTCTTGTATTTGAGGAGAATATTTGAGGAGAACAGAACTCCTGGTTGGCTGGAACCTGGATCATTCCAGGACGAGTCGTCTCGACTCCGAAGTTCTTGGGTCCAGTTTTTCTTTATCCGCGAATGTTGCAAGACTGGTTGTTGCTAGACTGTGTTGCAAAACTGCAGACGATGATCTATTTGAAGTTTGCCCCTCTCTCTCCTCTCTCTCCGTCCTCTCTCTCTCTCTTCGTCCTCTCTCTTCTCTCTCTCTCTTCTGTTTCTTTTACCGTCTATCTTTTCAGCGACTTTATCTCTGAGCCTCTCCTTTTTTTGGAAGTGAGAAGAAGAAGGGATTAACTTTCTCTCTCTATCTTCCTCCTCCTCATCTCTCTCTCTCTCTCTCTCTCTCTCTCTCTTGTTCTTTACCGTCTATCTTTCAGCAACTTTCTCTGAGCCTCTCTTTTTTTGGAAGTAGAAGAAGAAGGATTAACTCCTCTTCCCCTTCTCTCTCTCTCCAGATCGTCTCCTCTCTCCCTCTCTATCCTTCTCCAGATTCCTCTCTCTCTCTCTCTCTCTCTGTATGTATGTATGGCTTGATTTCTTTTGCCGTAACCTTTGATTCAATATTGTTTCTGTTTCTGGTTTTTTGTTGCTGCCTTTTCCTCCATTACTTGGAAAAATGTGAACAACTTTACGTGGACGTCATGGCCTTGTTGTAATAAAAATAAAAATAATAAAAAAAACTAAATTAATAATAATTACCACAAAACCCATTAATAATTAAAAAACATAATTAATAAATAATTCTTTGTCTTGTAATTTAATAATAATTTTGGCTTTAGTACGTGGGACGTTGTTACTGGTTAGAGGAGGATATTTTATAAGTAGCAGCCACATCCTTTGTTACTTCGTAGGTTACGGGAAGGACAGGTTGAGGAATAGAATTTTTAAATCTCCTCTCTCTCCCCTCCTCTTAAACCTAGCCGAAAGTTCAAACCAGTCCTCGTTCTCCTCTCTTCTCTCTCTCTCTCTCCTCTCCTCGTCTCTCTCTCTCTCTTCTCCCTCTCATTAACAATCCCAAGCAAATCATTCCTTACCGACATTTACCTGGGGGTTCAAAATAAACTCGCACCCATAAGGGAATGGACTTGAAATTGTTGTTTGCCAATCTCCCACTACCCGGCCGCTTGTTCAGTTTTATCTCTGTGACAATAACATGCTTTTGTTTGTGTCCTGGGTCTGATTTAGGAGGACACCCGGAGGACGGGACGGGCGGGAGGTGCTAGCAAGAACTTACTAAGTGCGCTTGTTTTTAATCAAACGGCGGCTGTTTCTATTTTTGGCGTCTCTCGAGTTTGTGTATATGCTGCATACGCATTCTGAGAGGACGCACAAAATAATTACTTATTGCGTATTTTTAATTTTATATCATATATATTTGGATATATGTAATCTCGTTATATAATATAATATTATATCTTCTGTACAATATATATATAATTATATGCATGTATATGTTGTTTATATATATATTTAGATATATCCACACGCAAATATATACATATGCGTTGTTATAAAAGAATAAATCTGGTAAAAAAAGGCATCATTGTATATGTAAGATATATATATGCATACATAAATGTAATTTCTTATAATTAAAATTTATTTAAATAGTATATACATAGGCGATTTTGCTTTGCGTGTGTACACACGCACACACATGCCTAGTAGAAGAGGTTTATTGTTGTAAATAAAAAACTGAATATATCCGGTAATTGAACTTATTCTTAATGGTATTTTTTTCTCACACAGGTAATAGGGCTTGGTAGCAGTGGTGACCTCTAATGACCCGTTTGTCTGTGCAAGGTGAGACTGGCAAGTACAAATTTTAGTCCTTTTTTTTTCAAATTTTCTTCTTCGTCTTTATTATCGGCTATTTGAATGTTTCCCTTCTTTTATTTCTTTGTGCATCGTTTTTTTCTATTTCTTAAAATAAACGTTGAACTTTTTAAGAATATGTTTTTTCATTTATTGATTTTGAATTTTTTTTTTTTTTATTTATACGAAAATCTCTTCTTGATTTTTCATCTTATATATATATATTATATATATATATAATATATATGATTATTTTATATATATATTTCGTTTTCTTTTGTATCACTTTCTCTATTTCATAAAAGAATATCTAATATTTAATAATAATGTTTTTATTATAAAACAGTTTAGAATTGCGTTCGTTTAGTTTTGTTTGATTTACGAAAAATAATTATCTTAGATTTTATCTTAATAGATATATACTATATAATGTCTAATATATATTATATATATATATATTATATATATATATATATATCTAGCTCATATATATAAATATTAATTTTTCTTTTGTTGTGCTAAACGCTAAATTGGATTCAATCCACGAGCGCATTACAACGCATGCAGCCACGGCTGATAATATTCAGCAGGGGAAGGAACTAACTGTTTTCCGTTTGGCAACGTAGTATCCCAGTTGAACGCGCCCGTAAACGCCTTTGCTTGGTAATTCGGAAGGAGATAACTTGTCTGAAATATGGCTGGAGGGAGAAGAGGGATTTTAAGCTCCTATCTCTCTCTCTATCCTCTTCCTCCTCTTATCCGCAGTCGCGAAATTTAATTTCCTCTCTCTCTCTCTTCTCTCTCTCATCTCTCTCTTCTCTTCTCTCTCTCTCTCTCTCTCACTTTTGTAGGCAGGGGCATTTTGAGGCGTGACTTTTATTTTATTGCTTGTTGCCCTCTGGATTGGAAAGACATAACTAATAATTATGCTTGTTTGTGTGCTTGCTAAAACTCTAATCTACTTGTGCCTTAAAGCAGACGGGATGCGCGTTCTAAACTTGTGTGTGTGTGTGTGTATGTGTGTATGTATGTGTGTAAAAATAGGTATATTGCATATTAAACATACGTACCATAAAATTATTTTGTAATCATACCCTGCTGTGAATTCACGCATTAAAAAAGGCACCAATAAGCAGCGAGGAATATTATCAACATCATACCCCATATACGTAATATATAGAAAAAAAATTTTAGATTCCAGGAGCTGGAATATAAACCCAGTTCTGGAAATCCAGCCCCCCTGGAACGCAAAGCTGCTCAGACCGCCAAATGTCAGGTCAGCAATTCGTGTCATTTCCAAAATTCTGGGGTTCATTGTTTGGCCCAACCTCTCCCCCCCCAACGTCTCGTGACGGGCGCGGCTGTCCTTCCAAAGAAGACGACCTAGTCAGTTTATAGGCCAGCCACCATTATTTTCCGGAGAGAGAGAGAGAGAGAGAGAGAGAAATGATTTTTTTTCTGCCACTGTTTGCGCGTAGTAAGTCATTTCATGTTGCTACAACACGGCAAGATTTTATATATATATATATAGGATATATATATAGATATATATCTATATAGTATATATAGGGATATATATAAATAAAGTTTATTTTGCCACGAGAAAAAAATGAAAAAACAAGTTGGCCGAGTACTTTCGGTCCTATTCGGACCCTTTACTGAGGCATACCTCAGTAAAGGGTCCGAATAGGACCGAAAGTACTCGGCCAACTCGTTTTTTCATTTTTTTTCCTTCGTGGCAAATAACCTTTATTTATACATAGCATCACGTTTTATATACTTCGTGATCAAGTTATTCATATATATATATATATATTTTATATATATATATATATATATATTTATATATATATTATATATATATATATATATATTATATATATCATATATATATATACACACACATACATCTACATAGATTTCCTAGTCAATAGAACACACGTTGAAATATAAACGATGTAGTCACCTAGAGTAAAAAGTATCGAGTTAAAATTTCATATTTCAACCTATGGAATTGATTTTTTAAAAAATGTAGGTCGTGTGTTACGAAATATGGGTTAAGATCACCTACCTCGGGTGAAATGCCGAGATTAGATAAGATTACATCGTCCGGGTTATACTACAGAAGGGAGGAATAAGAAACTGATCTCTCTCCCTTCAGTCGTGTAGCGTTTTTCGTAGCTTTGAAATCTTGTGGTTCTCTTCTCTCTCTCTCTCTCTCTCCCTCTCTCTCTCTCTCTCTCTCTCTCTCTCTCTCCTCCACACACACAGAAAGGGTGAATTTAAAAAAAAATACTATTCAGCTCTCTCTCTCTCTCTCTCTCCACTCATCACTCTCATCAAATCTCCGTCCTCTCTCTCTCGACACAAAACAGAAAGGTGAATTTAAAAAAAATACTATTCAGCTCTCTCTCTCTCTCTCTCTCTCTCTCTCGTCCTCTCTCTCTCTCTCTCTCTCTCTCTCTCTGCGTAGCTATGGCCAACTACCGAGCCTAGCAAGCACTTTGGCCAGACTTGATAGCACTTAGAGATCCCTTTTGATCGCAGGCCAGTCGGTGTGCTTTTGACTCGGTGGTGAATGACACTCGGGGCCAAGTGGGAGCCCATCTCATTTTGGCGAGTACGTCCGTCCTACCTACCTGTGAACTGATGGCTACCTGGTGCTCATGTTAATGTTCCTCTTTGTGTTCATCTTTATCTCGTGTTTTAAATGTATATAGTTGTTCGTACGCCGAACAAACCGCTAATGTTCTTTTTGTGTTCATTTTCTCCTTTTTCGTATTTTAAATGTTTAGTTGTTCGGACGCGGAACAAACCTTCGGTCTTAACAATAGAATAGTTATTTTAGCGCCATCTGGAAGCATTTTATCCTATTGTTAAGACCTCAGGTTTGTTAGCAATGAAAAATACAAATTGATTAACAAAAATTTGTCGTATTCTTTTCGCGCTTATCCGTTCACGTCTCAAGGTTTCATTTTCTTTATAGCTGATGGTCGGTTTGTACGTTCGTAGATTAACCTTGAATATTATATAGTAGTATTATTTTTACGCCTTCTTTCATTATTGTTGGCATTTTGGCTTGGTTCAAGTTTTTGGTTATTTGTTAAGTACCCTTTTAAGGGTATGTCTGCGTATGGGCATAGATATATTGGTAAGTATGTATGTATGTATGTATATATATATATATATATATATATATATATATATATATATATACTATATATATATATATACATACATATACTACACATACACACATGTTTTGGAATCATTATTCACTCTCATTTGAAAGACGCCGTTGGGTGGGGGGGGGGGACGGTTGAGGGGCCTCTTGCTGAGAAACAGCAAATGGCGGAATTGGGCGTTGCAATTGGCCCGTGCGGCGAGGGGGGGTGGGGTGGGGTGGGGGGGAATTGCCTGTGGGAATCGGGAACAAGGCCACCAAGATTTCCCCTTTTGTTTCCCTTGCTTAGTCTGCTGCCTTCTGCGCATGCGCCCTGGAATTTTCATTTCGCGCTGGACTGTAGACTCGGAAATGATATGCAATGCGTCTTAGACTCATAATGAGGGAGGTAATATTTATATATATATATATATATATATATATATATATATATATAATAATAATATATATGTGTGTGTGTGTGTGTGTGTGTGTGTAGCCTTAGGCCACAGGGATAAAAAACGGAAGGAGTACCAAGCGCTTTCGTGTTATAAAACAATGTTGTTTAAATAACACGGAAGCGCTTGGTACTCCTTTCGTTATTTCTTGTGGCCTTGGCTGAATATATTGTCACACGCTTTTTAGTGATATATATATATATATATATATATATATATATATATATATATATATATATTGTGTGTGTGGTCTTCATTTGTTACGTCGGCGTATTTATGTGACACATTTTAGCCAGCGTATTGCGTATCACTTCACTGCTTTAACGTTCTGTTGGTAGATCGTGAATACTCCGGGGCACCTACCCGTACCCATCATAAACAGCAACTCCCCACCCCGTCAGACTCCCTTAACCACATGCTGGCACATAATTACGTTCTGCCTGTTCAATCAACTTTTTAAACCCTTATTTTCCAAAATCAAAGATTGAAATAGTCATTTCAATGACGGTACGAGCTGCTTCATTTTTGTTTTTGTTTTATTAAAGTTGCGTAAGCGTGGTTTTTAAAGGAGTTGTTAATTATTCGTAAAGTTTCTATTTTAACTTTTGAATTTATTTGCTAATGAGTCTTGGAGTTTGATGACTAGTAACTATCGGTGTAAAAATATAAGATATATATATATTTATATATATATATATATATATATATATATATATATATATATATATATATATATATATATATATATATACTATAAATCACAAAAGTAAGCACGTGATTTTGTTTACCAGCAAAAGCCACAGGGAAAATTTTTAAAAAAGAAAAGACAGAGTGCCAAGTACTTTCGTGTATTTAAAACACATCTTCGGGGCACAAAGTAATACAAAACGTAAAAACTATTGAGCAAGAAAGCTCTCACAAAAGCAAAGTGGAAAAGGATTATATATGTATGTACAATATGGCCATTACAAACAGAAACAGCATTCGTTCAGATTACCCAACCGTTTAACACTCCAACAAGTCAAAAGAAAAAGAGTAATTGCCCGATGACCCAATTACTTACAGAAGAGAAAAAAACACTTATGTCAACCAGTTTTATAAAACAACTGAATTCACAATCATGAATAGTAACAATAATAACGGCACTAACCTACCTAAAACACCAATAAACAAAAATAACTGAATGAACAGTACTATCAATATGAAATACATAAAAAAGGATTTTGCTACCTTTATACAATTCCTTGTCAGGGGTGTGATAAGAAATATGTCGGCCAAACTGGGAAAGATTTGTCTACTTCTTATGTCGGCCAAACTGGGAAAAATTTGTCTACAAGATTAAATCAACATAAATATTCGGTTAGAACAATCTTAACCATGCGGTTGATTGGACAGAGACAAAAGAGATTTTATTTTGTAACGATTATATTAGTAGGAATATAATTGAATCTGCTTTTATAAAGACATATTCTGGGAAACTTTTAAATATGAGCCCTGGTATGTACAAATTTGACAATCTTATCATAGATAAAATAGTGAAGAGTTTTAACATTATTCTTTAATTTGGTGTACTTGTCAAGTTCCTTCTTATGTATTTCTTGCGAGTTTTAACATTATCCTTTCAGTTTTTGTACTAGTCAAAATCCTTTTTTATGTATTTCATATTGATAATACTGATCATTCAGTTATTTTTGTTTATTGGTGTTTTAGGTAAATTAGTGCCGTTATTATTGTTACTATTCATGATTGTGAATTCAGTTGTTTTATAAAACTGGTTGACATAAGTGTTTTTTTCTCTTCTGTAAGTAATTGGGTCATCGGGCAATTACTCTTTTTCTTTTGACTTGTTGGGGTGTTAAACGGTTGGTTAATCTGGACGAATGCTGTTTCTGTTTGTAATGGCCATATTGTACATACATATATAATCCTTTTCCACTTTGCTTTTGTGAGAGCTTTCTTGCTCAATAGTTTTTACGTTTTGTATTACTTTGTGCCCCGAAGATGTGTTAAATACACGAAAGTACTTGGCACTCTATCTTTTCTTTTTATTTTCCAAAATTTTCTGTGGCTTTTTGTGTATGATATATTATATATATATATATATATATATATATATATATATAGTAATATATATATATATGTATATTATATATATATATATCATGACTTTCCGTCAAAATAACTATATGTATATCAACTTTGAGAAAGTTGATATACACGAGGCGAGAAAGGAATCCACTCCCAGTCTTCGAAGAGAGAGAGAGAGAGAGAGAGAGAGAGATGATGATGATCTGGTCTATATCCCAAGCTGGAAATGTTTTGCTCCTTATGATGATACGACAATTGTCCACTTTTCGTTTCGTGGGAGGCGCCGTCCTTCGTGGATTCCATCAGATTTCAAGTGGTTTGCTTGTGCGCGCGCGCGCGCGTGCGCGTGTGTGTGTGTGGATTTCATTAAGGGTTGCAAATAACGTGTGACGCATTCTTTTGTTAGAGTGTCTGTTGGTGTTCATGTGAGGTTTCGTTTATGGAGTTATCAGGTGATGTGGACGAAATTTACCAGAATGCCAAGTTGTATGAATTGAAGTAGAAATGAATTCAAGCCTTGGAAGTCCTGTGTGTGTGTGATTGGGGGACGGCCAGAGGATTATTTTTAATATGTTTACGTATTTATTTATCAGTTTTTAACTAAGTATCTCATACTGTTTATAGAGAATGTATCTGATTTTCAACTATCAGGAAAGCTTTTTATTTTATATATAGACTAAAGTTGTATGTCGAATCCCTGAAGATAATCCATTATATATTTGGTATACAAAAAACTGTGTGAAAATATCTGCTTGCTTTTGTGTGGAGGTTAAATATTAAGTGGTAAATATGGTGAGGAGATTAGTTTGGAATTCGTATACGAGTTTTAAAGATTTCGTTGGTTATGGTGAAGTATGGTGAATCATGTATCACGCACGTGGATCAATCTTGCGTAAACTAGTGTGAACAGAGTTGAAATAAGTGACGCGTTTGACCTCAACATTTCCTAACACGTGTATGGACTCCGTTTAGAATTCAGATTCTATGTGTGGGTGTTAATATCTATTGGACAACTTTCCTTTGATGTCTGTGAACTAAATTGAGAAACAGCCTCGATGACATCGAGCGATTCTGACCGGAGGAATTGGGTACAGAATGGATGATTTTAATGGGCGATTTTAATTCGCATCTAAAAGATAAAGTATCTGGTGTATGGAGAACTTTGGCGAAGACAGATGCCAGCAAGAGGTGTGATGGATAAGTGTAGGGGAAAGGGCGGGGTTAGGGTGGGGGAGGATTGGAACCATTCGGAATGGTAGGTGGGTGGGTGGGGGGGGGAAGGGGTGTTATTGGAGAGGTGGAAAGGGGTAGAAGGAAGCGGCTAGCTTAGTGACTCTTTAT
This sequence comes from Macrobrachium nipponense, assembly GCF_015104395.2. NCBI lineage: Eukaryota > Metazoa > Arthropoda > Malacostraca > Decapoda > Palaemonidae > Macrobrachium > Macrobrachium nipponense. Next base: position 2,821,242 of record NC_061102.1, on the reverse strand, counting down.
GTTTGATGTGATGATGATGATGATGTCCTAGGTCGGGGGAGGAAGAGGAGGAGGTCCTAGGACCCCCCTAGGAGGTCCTAGAACCCCCTAGAACTGCCCGATGGGAATGGGCAACCAAGGCCATGGGAGCCGAAGCGGTGCCTGACGAACAACTCTTATTTGTTTTCGTCTCACGTGTATGTTAGTTAGATTGTTTGATTGTTTTCACTTTTTCTAACTCATAGTTCTACTACACTTTTTTTTTTGATGCACTCTTTCCAGTCATTGTTACTGCTTCCATCTTTCCTCTTGAATTTAACTTAACATAGGTTAAATGATGCTGTAGTTAAGGATGTTAAATTGCGGGTGTTACATTATTTATTCGTTGTTTACTTCAGCTACTACTCACTACATTTTATTATTTACGACAGCGCTCTGTTGATGTTAAATGGTCTGCTTAACATAAGTTAGATGATTTTTTAGTGACTGATGTTAAATTGTCTTGTCATTTATTTTATCTGCTACATTACTACAGCGTATTCTTCTGCTTGAAATAGATATTTAATAGGTAAAATAAATGAGAAGGTTTATCTTGGAAATTGGTTATTTTCTCCTCCTTCTTGAAATTGTAGGAATTACTTTGAAAGGGTAGGCATTTTTTTTTGTCGAAGAAATAGGGTTGATTTTCCCGAAAAAAAGGAGGGTTTTATTCTAGAAAAAGTGGGATTTTTTTTCTCAAAAAAGTAGGAACTTTTTACTCGAAAAAGTAGATTTTTTTCTCGAGAAAGTAGAATTTTTGTTCTCGAAAAAGTGGGAATTTATTTTCTCTAAAAATTACAATTTTTTTTTTTTTTTTATGAAAAAGTAGATTTTTTTTTTCTTGAAAAAAAGCAAGATTTTTTTTTTTTTTTTTTTTTTTTTTTTTTTTTTTTTTTTTTTTTTTTTTATTTTTTTTTCTCGAAAAAAGTAGACATTTTTTCCTCGAAAAATTGGAACGTTCTCTCTCTCTCTCTCTCTCTCTCTCTCTCTCTCTCTCTCTCTCTCTCTCTGTGTGAATCGTCGGAGCTCATTAAAAGTTTCGGCTTCGAAGCTTTACCGGAAGAGCAGAGCAGAGCAGAGCAGAGCTCTTAGAGACTCGGCTCAGGATCTTATGACTGGTGAAGAGGCACGTCCATGCTATAATGACATTGATAATTATAATGATGATAATATAATAACAATACTGATAATGAGGGTAATGGGATGTCATTTCACGGTAACACCTTAATATGATAATGAGGATTACAATGATAGTATAATGATAGTACAGATAAAGAGGGTAGTCTTTTATGGTAATGAGGATTACAATGATAATACTGATAATAAAGGTAATCTTTAATGGTAATGAGGATTATAATATCTAGATGAATAAGGTGGAATAAAACGGATAAAAGGTTAATTTTAATGGTATTGAGGATTACAATGATAATACTGATAATAAAGGTAATCTTTAATGGTAATGAGGATTATAATGATCATAATGTAATGGAAATACTGATAAAAAGGTAATTTTAATGGTATTGAGGATTATAATGATAATAATATAAAGATATTACTGATAATAGGGTATTATTAATGGTAATGAGGATTATAATGATAATGCTGATAATTAGGGCAATCTTTAATGGTAATGAGGATATAATAATAATATAACAGTTATAATGCTGAGGGCGATGGTAATCATTACACGGAATCCCTATAATGATATTGATAATGACAATGATAATATATTGATTACAATGATAATAAGGGTGATGGTAATCATTACAAGGGATAACCTATAATTATAATGTAATAATAAAGTTATTATTATTAGTTATCATTATGATGATGATGATATGATGATGATGATTATGATGTCAGATTAACAAAATAAGCATAAACTACAAACTTCTTAAAAAGACAAAGCAAGGGAAACAGAAGAAAGTTAGAGAATGTTGAAGACGCATCTTAGAGAAAGAGGAGGAAGAGCTTTGTGTGTGTGTGTGTATGTGTGTGTGTGTGTGTGTGTGTGTGTGTGTCCATTGTGTGTATCCAGTGACCTTGGTCCGCATGATGGGGCCAAGTTAGGTCAGCTTTAAAAGGCAGCAACACCCACCCCCGTCCGTCCGTCCAGCGACGCAGCTTCGGGATTTTGGTTGTTCCCTCTCTCTCTCTCTCTCTCTCTCTCTCTCTCTCTCTCTCTCTCTCTCTCTCTCTCTCTCTCTGCTGATTTACAAGAGACGCCAGTCTGCGTGAATATTAACCGATGCATATTTTAATAATAAGTAGCTCTTCATTTTCATGGCCCCTTAATTACAATTTCTTGACTCTCTCTCCTAGTTTGAATATTATTTATTTGTATATTTAATTTGCAGGCGTGGCAGAAGTTCATAAACATACATTTTAATTGAATAAAAGATTGCATAGATATTTGAGTATATATATATATATATATTTATATATTTATATATATATATTATATATTATATGCATTTAATTTTTCGTTATAGTTGATAATTGTAGCTGTAATAATAATAGCTATTTCCCAAAGCAGTAATACCCTTTAGGAGGGTAATACCTTCAGTGCACCTCTCGGGGTTGGGGTAGGCATTACTTTAAGGTTCTTTGCAGCGTCCCCTCGGCCCCTAGCTGCAACCTCCTTCATTCCTTTTATTGGACCTCCGTTCTCATTCTCTTTTCTTCCATCTTGCGTTCCTCCACCTTCTCTGAATGACGTCATAATCAGGGTGTCCGTATAGTCCCAGTACCATTACAAGTATTTATTGCTCAGAAACCATATGACTTGGAGCAATGCAGTGTCTTGTAGAATGTTCTACATTTCCTCAAGTGTACATTCAAAGCACTTCATTATACAAAGAAAACTGTATAACTATATTATATGGTTTCTGAGCAATAAATACTTGTAATGGTACTGGGACTTTATAGACACCTTGTATGAATAAGCGGTTATTTTTCAGTTATTAGAATCATCATATAGGACCTACATCCTTCCTAGATCTTGTAGATAGGTGGAGGCATGAAAAGCAACGGAACAACTGCAAGGAGCATTTTCCAGGTTCCAGGACCCATCAAGGCATTTGGTATTCAAATGTGGCGTGCGTGTCCCCTGGAGTTTATAGTGTGGCGGTTTCCGTGCCAGATTTTGGCAGTGGTCTGTTGTTAGGGATATGAGAATTCCACAGTGGCGTCGCTGGGAGTGTTTAGGGTTGAGTTTAATATATATATATATATATATATATATATATATATATATATATATATATTATATGAAGTAAAGGACATTGAGTCGAAAGCCTCACAGAACTTCGTTTCATTTAGTGATCCTTCGTGGCTTTTGCCTTTGTTTGTCACCTATATATATATATATATATATATATATCTATATATATATATATATATTATATATATATATAAGCGTGAGAGATTTATTCCACAATTCAAGGTTATTTTTAAGCTATATATATATATATATATATATATATATATATATATATATATATATATATATCTATATTATATATATATATATTAATATAAAGCGTGAGAGATTTTATTCCACAGTTCAAGGTTATTTTTAAGCTATATATATATATATATATATATCTATATATATATATATATATATATATATATCCTTAAAAATCATCCACCTTGAATTGTGGAATAAATCTCTCACGCTTATATTAATATCACCAAAACTTTCAAAAGTGATGGGAATTGTGGGCGATTTATTCATAAAAACAACTTTTCCTTCATTAAATGCGAAGAATGTTGATGCCAATGAAAGCCTTACGCACGTATCTAATTAAATAAAGATGAGTAAATGAGTTTCTGACGCTTGAAAACAAACAGCGTTCGTAGCAAATTTTAATAGAAGCTGAGCAGAGACTACATCCTCATCTCATACGGAAGGAATTGTTGGGTATCATTGCCAGTTGTCCCTCGATGGGCTGTTTAGCCGAGTAAGCCGTTTTTTGTCTTGAAGGGGTAATTGAGAAAATGCGTTTGGTGCTGGGAAAGTAATTCGAGGAATGTGCTGGCTTTTGAGATCGTTCCTTGTACAGTCAGTGATTGTACGTGAAATGCTGGACGTATTATCAGTAACATGGATTGTGTTAGGTTGAAAGGAATTTAATGGGGAATAACAGAAATGTATTAGAATCATTGCTTATATTTCTAGATATGTTGATTAATAAAAATTATAATAAAAACAATAAGTTAATAACAATAATAAGATAAAAATAATATAATTATAAAAACAAGAAGATAATAACAATACAAATAAACTAAAAATGATAGAATTATAAAAACAAAATAATGAAAATAAAATAATATAAATAACTATAAAAACAATAAAATAGTACCAATAATAATAGACTATATATATATATATATATACATATATATATATATATGTGTGTGTGTGTGTGTGTGTGTGTATATATGTATATATATATAGTATATAATATATATATTCGAATATATATAACACGTATTTATTTATCAAGGAAAAGCGGTGCATGAAGACCGATAGTTAGAAAAGCAATTAAATAGATACTAAAGTTGCCTTCAGAATTGTTAAATAGCTTTTGGGGGGTGTGATGGGAGGGTTAGATTACCATATCGAGGCCCCCCCCCCCTCCCGTGAGGATTTGTTATTGGTTATTGTTAGCAGTGATATCAGTATCAGAACTGGCTTTACGAAGTGAAGAGAGAGAGAGAGAGAGAGAGAGAGAGAGAGAGAGAGAGAGAAGAGAATGGTTGATGATTTCAAATATACGAAGTTTGTCTGTAGAGATAGATGCAAGACGAATAACGTAAAATACAGTGATAACTGAGTGAACATGTAGGAGAGAGAGAGAGAGAGAGAGAGAGAGAGAGAGAGAGAGAGACGTATTCAGATGGCTTCTTGCGGTTCATTTCGACCACAAGCAGCTCTCACTATAAAGTTGCTCTTCCGGACGATTTGTGGAGAGAGAGAGAGAGAGAGAGAGAGAGAGAGAGAGAGAGAGATGATGATGATTGTGGGAAATGTGTTGTGTGAAGTTCTTCGTGTAGCAAGAGCTGGGCTTAGCGAATAGCCCAAGTGCGGGAAGAAAGTCTCGTGGCTTTCCCACCATTTTTCTTTAGTTTCCTTCCATTTTTCCCGTTTTTTTTTTTCCTTTTCGGGAAATAAGTTGAATGAGAAGCAAGAGGAGACGATGAACCGTGATATTGGAAGCGAAAAGGGGACGGACTTGTTTCCTGAAGCCTTACTTGTGCGGCGTGTGACCTAGTCTCTCTCTCTCTCTCTCTCTCTCTCTCTCTCTCTCTCTCTCTCTCCTCTCCACTGAGCCGTCATTTCAATTTGTATTTGCTTCAAGTATCTGTCTCAACAACCACACATCTTTTTTTAGTTTTCTCTCTCTCTCTCTCTCTCTCTCTCTCTCTCTCTCTCTCTCTCTCTCTCTCTCTCTCTCTCTCTCCTTTCTGAGTTATTATAATTCTCATTTTCATCAATTATCTGTTTCTACAACCCCCCCCCCCCCCCCCCTCCTCCTTTTTTCAACAATGTCTCTTGTGTGTGTGTTTGTGTGTGTGTATGTCGTTGCTATATTCGTCTGGTCACCAATTCCTGTAAATAATGCTACTGTTATTGTTTAATGTTATATTGTCCTTCATATAAGTCAAGTTCAAAATTGATTTCATAGTCAGCTGAGTTCAGTAATGTGGGTGCCGTTAGTTACAATTCACCAGCTTTGCCCATTTATCATTTTCATTTTATTTGTTGCTCGTATTTAATGCAAGGTAATGCTACTGTTATTTTCAAGGATACTCGGTTCATTTCTCTCTCTCTCTCTCTCTCTCTCTCTCTCTAGTTCCTTAAGTTATCATTTTTTTATAGCTTTCTTTCAAGCTTCGGCAACTTTCTCAACGACTTTTTTTTAACAATATCTCTCTCTCTCTCTCTCTCTCTCTCTCTCTCTCTCTCTCTCTCTCTCTCTCTCTCTTAGTTCCCTATGTTATCATTTTATTTTCCAGCTTTCTTTCAGTCATCTCAAAGACTTTTTTTCCAAACAATATCTCTCTCTCTCTCTCTCTCTCTCTCTCTCTCTCTCTCTCTCTCTGTTTGAAAATGGCTGCAGGGACGCAACAACATGAAGTTGTCTACTTTAATATGGAAATCGTAACGTCCCATGGCCGTTTGTGCGCCTGCGCAGTTCCCAGGCGCTTCCAGATCGGATTCGGGGCGCAGTGTCGTAATATTATTCTTGCGCAAAAAAAAAATGAATAGAGAATTTTTCTATCTAAGGGCGATGGATGGAATACGTCTTTGAGACGAGTACTAAGATGTCTTCTTGATTATTATTATCTTTGTAGCTACGTGTTATTTGTTTGTCCGTCTGCACTATTCATGTCCGCCCTCAGATCTTAAAGACTACTGAGGCTAGAAGGCTGCAAATTGCAATGTTGATCATCCACCCTCCAATCATCAAGCATTCCAAATTGCAGCCCTCTAGCCTCAGTAGGTTTTATTTAATATAAGGTTAAATGTTAGACATGGTTGTACGTCTGGCGTCGCTATTGGTGCCAAAAACACTGGCTACCACCGGGCTGTAGCTGAGAGTTTCATACAGCATTATATGCTGTATAGAAAAAACTATTGCGCCGAAGAAATACCGCATGAATATATATATATATATATATATATATTTATATATATATATATATATATATATTAGAGTAGACAACACTGTAATAATTATATGAAGACCTGCATTTTTTAAAATAAATGCTCATCGACATGATTTACTCAAGACCAAAATTCATGACACTCTTGTGACACCCCCTATAGGCACTGGGTGTCAATTTACCGAAGACGCAATTCATGACACTCATGTGACACCCCCTACTATAGGCACTGGGTGTCACGGCACCTAGTTTTTTTGAGAATCACTGAGAGACTCCGGATAATATGACTCCATATTTTGAAAAATCTCTTCCTGTATGACAGAGAAAAGCAGTTGGGCGTGTTTTGCTGTGGATGGGGGACGGGAGGGGGTGTGCCGGGGGGGGAGAGGGGGGGGGGGGTTGAAGTCACAGCATGCGGCGCCATTTATTGCCGCGTAGTTCCAGCGAGAACATCTCCGTTTGCCTTTTATCGGTGAGGTTTGCGCGTCGTAATATATCAGATCGTTCCCGAAAAGCGACCCCTCCCCCCACCCACAACTATCCTGTCATTAATCCGCAGTGGTTTGGGTTGTAAAAGGATTTTTTGTTTTTCCGTTTTAATTGTTTGTCGTTTTCTCTCTCTCTAGGATCTCCTAAGGAGGCAGGATGCAACCCGGCCCCCCCCCCCCGAACCCCCCCCCCCCCCCCCCCCGCACCACCACACACACATTATAAATACTACCCAGTGGAATTGGAGTCTGTGATAGACAAAAAAAAAAAAAAAATAATAATAATTGTGATAAATCACGTTTTCCCCTATATGGAATCTATGATATCTCGCTTTTGTAAAAGTTATTGCCGTTTTAGATGTTTGCTCGTTAATAATAATAATAATACTAATAATTAATAATAATAATAATAATAATAATAATAATGATAATAATAATAATAAATGTTTTACCTTACGGAAATTACTATGATAAATGTTGCTTTTAAAAGTTTTTGCCTTTTAGATATATTTACTCGTTAATAATAATAATAATAATAATAATAATAATAATAATAATAATAATAATAATGATGATAATAATAATAATTAATAATAATAATAATAATAATTATTATTATTATTATTATTATTAACATTATTGTTATTATTAATATTATTGTTATTTGAAACGAAAGTGTGTATATTCACGATGTCCTTCTGTTTGAACGACACGCTCTAATTAATTACCAAAAGGGTGACTCGAGTCTCGGCATTTTCAGGATGAATGATGATCGGCGGTCTTATTTTTTTTTTTTTTTTTTTTTTTTTTTTTTTTTTTTTTTTTTTTTTTTTTGTCCCAAATTGGTGAGACGGAATCCTTTATGGGGGGAACGCTGTCCCAATTTTTCTTTTTCTTTTTTCGAGATGATAAAGTATCTGTTCTCTTTTTTTTAGTTTTGTTTTGTTGGTAAAGTATACTCTCTCTCTCTCTCTCTCTCTCTCTCTCTCTCTCTCTCTCGTTTTTATTTATTTTTCTGTATATTTAATTTATTTGAAATTAAACCGAGAGAGAGAGAGAGAGAGAGAGAGAGAGAGAGAAGAGAGAGAGAGAGAGATAATACACAAGAATACTTTGTTTTTTTTTTTGTTATTTTTATTTGAATTTGAATTGAATAAAAAAAGAGTGGGTCTGGGAAATAAGGTCAATTTTAGCTAAACACGTCATATATGACCTTTTTGCAGGACTATTACATTGACCTAATTTGAACTGCAACATTGGTAAAATGGTAAATGTTCCAAGATGCATTATAGGTGTAAACGATGGTAAAACTGATCTCGAGGTGCTGGGTGCGTTATCATTCATCTGCCAACTCGATGTAGGTACGGGTCGTACCGAGTCGAATATCGTACTGGAATAGCAAAGTTGTTGTTTTCTTGTGAAACTTGAGCATTTGTATTACAGAGAAGCAGTGTTCAATGGCTCTGAAAACAGATAATTAAACTTCACTCTTCAGTCAAAGTAGTTGACATTCATCAGAACCTTAGGGGTGTACCATAAATTTTTTTTTGAAATATTTTATATTAATTATATTTATTTTTTTAAGGAATTCCTATATTTACTTTTATATATAAATATTTATTATTATTTTCAAGTTAATAAATAGTTTTGTAGTTGGATCTTCCATGTTTTGGAATAAATGCATGGACTTTTCTATTTAATATTTATTATTATTTTTCAGGTTGATAAATAGTGTACTTGCAATTTCCATTTTTAGGAATTAATACTTTTTTATTTAATACTGATTATTTTTTTAGTTAGGTTTAAAAATACAGTGTACTTGCATCGTCTTCCATCTAGATCGAAGCAAGACCAAATAAAATAAAATAAAATAAAAGATAAAAAAAAGCGTCAGATAAAAACAAAAGAACATATTTAACACAAACAAAACAGTCAAATAGGTCAAACTAAAGTTTTGAATCTTCCGACTGTATCGAATGGTGAGCCTCTTCTTGAAACAGATGACGCCGTGTAAGGTCGTAGGAAACGGTATTAAAAGTGTTTTAGGCCTAAGGCAGAGAGAGAGAGAGAGAGAGAGAGAGAGAGAGTAGAGAGAGAGATAAAGCGAATAAGATATATATACATCACATCATTATATTATTATATATAATTATATTATATATAATATATATATTATAATATATATATATATATATATATATATATTATATATATATATATATTATATATACTAAATTATATATATATATATATACAAAGGGGTGTCATAAAGTTGCCAGTACCATCATTCTGTGCAATAAATACTTGTAATAGTACTGGGACTTTATGGACACCTTGTATGTATATATAGATATATTTATATATATAGAGATAGATATGTATATATATATAATAAAGTGATAATAGATACGCGAGAGAGAGAGAGAGAGAGAGAGAAAGAGAGAGAGAGGAGGTATTATCATCATCACCATAACCAGCAGTGCATGTTGGCTTTTGTTCGCTGGAAAGTCAGCAGGAGTAAAAAAAAAAGAAAGAGAGAGAGAGAGAGAATGAAATGGGTTGTGTGCTATATTTAGAATCGTCGGTAGCTGGTGCAAGGGCCATAGTGTCTTTAATCTGCGGCGCTGCTGCCTCTCTCTCTCTCTCTCTCTCGTTCGTTCGTTTCGTTCGTTCGTTTCGTTTAGATCGCTCTAAGATTCTCTCTCTCTCTCTCTCTCTCTCTCTCTCTCTCTCTCTCTCTCTCTCTCTCAATTGCTTAAATACAGTACATACAGATACATAGAATTTTACTGTTTAAGCTAGAATGGTAAATATAGTATCTCTCTCTCTCTCTCTCTCTCTCTCTCTCTCTCTCTCTCTCTAGATTCTGAAGGACGGGCACCTGTCATTCACCTGTCAAGCAAACCTTCTTACGCCCTGTCAAAAATTGTAAAAATTCGGTGCCTGAAGCCAACTCACTGATCATAGAGATACAGACGAATTGACAGTTGCATCGTTTATGACCACATCTGTTTTTGGACAACATCGCCGTCAGCGATGGCAGTTGATAAACATGTAAATGGGAGAGTCCAAGAAGAAAAAGAAGAAGCGTAAATGGGAGAGTCCAAGAAGAGATCTGGAAATGGACATTTTAGTTCCTCTTATTTTTCTGTTCGAATCTTCTTTCTTCTTCTTATTTTTCTCAGCTTTATTCCTATTCGGGGTCGCCGTTTTTAATGAGTCTTCCATCTACCTTTGTCCTGTTCGAGTATTGTTGAGTACTTAATTATTATTTGTTTATGTAGTTATTTATTATTTTATTATTCTCTCATACCATTTTTGCGACGTCAGTTTTGAGGTTATTATTTTCTGCTATTTTTGCTCTCAATTCTTTGATTGTCAATGAAGATTTCTCTTTAAATCTTTATTTGTTCCGTAAAAAAATATTATTCAGTTCTCGCCTAATACTTTGAGAATTTAAATTAATGAATTCATTCATTGCTTGATGATAATCTTCGGTGTAATCCTTCTAACTTCTTGACTGAGTTTGACGAACGAATGCATTTGAGAGGAAAGGCATTTGCCCCGGATGTATTAGCTAAATGATTGAGATTCCTTCTGCTTCAGAAATGTGGCTGTAGACTTGAGAAATCTTATTATTCGTAGGGTTTATTTGCAATTGCATGTTAAAGCAACCCTCTGCTCCTGGGCTAAAATCCACTTGCCATACGACGATCGCTTTTTTTAAAAAGGAGCTAGTTTCAATTCTAAAGTTAATCATCAACTCTGGGTAAATGTTACGAATTAAAATCGGCCAAAAAAAGGCGTTTTATTATTTTTTATTTTCCTCGGATCAAATCCATCTGCCTTACGATGATCACTTCTTCAAAAGGAGCAAATTTCAATTCTAAAGTTAATCATCAACTCTGGGTAAATATTAGGAATTAAAATCTGCCAAAAAAGGCGTTTTATTTTTTTCCCCTGGTCACAGGGATCAAATCCACCTGCCTTATGATGATCACTTCTTAATTCTAAAGTTAATCATCAACTCTGGGTAAATATTAGAAATTAAAATCTGCCAAAAAAGGCGTTTTATTTTTTTCCCCTGGTCACAAATCCACTTGCCTTACGATTATCACTTCTTAAAAAGGAGCTAGTTTAAATTCTAAAGATAATCATCAACTCTGGGTAAATATTAGGAATTAAAATCGGCCAAAAAAGGCGTTTTACGATGATCGCTTCTTCTGGAAAATCGTACGTTTTATGATTTTGCCTTTGGACAACCAAAGCTAATTCTTAACTCTGGCTAAATAATAAAAACATTAAAAAAACGAGCCGAGTCTGGAGACGTGGGCACGCATAGGGCATGACGACCTCTCGGCCAGAGAAAGTCATGAAGTAGAATTGTCCTCTGGGTACTGTAAACAACCTGGTCTCATGTGACGAGCGGCGAATAGTTATATAGTTAGTTGTTTGTCTCGCTCCAAGGTAGATTTCGTAAGCTGCCCCGGGTCCTGACCACTCATTTCCAAGGCTCATTTCATTCCTGTAGCGTCGACTGGCATCCTCTCCTAATTAATTGTTGACCACGGCGCTCCGCGGATAAATCTCTTTTGGGAGTAGAAAGCTTCCTCGTCTCATGCTATACTTATAGGAGGTCGGTGTCCATGTTAAATCCAGGCTTGGATGTTACAAGGAGGCTTCGTGGCGAGGATTTTAAAGTTTGTTTTCTTAGGATGGTTACGTGAGGACGAGCGCGGTGTAATTGTGATTTCTCTCATGATCTCTCTCTCTCTCTCTCTCTCTCTCTCACACACACGAGATGCGCTTTTATCGAAGCCTAGCTCAAGTTCGGTGGCATTGTTTTTCACCGTCTTCTATATCCTCATTACTGTGCTAATGTTGTTATTTTCACCGTTTGTTATTGTTGTCGCAAGTCACGTTCACTGTACGTCGTAAGTTTGTTTTTCTAATCGTTATTACTGTTGTTGGGATCGGTAGCCAGCTTCGTTGTTGCTGTAATATGAATAGATGGGCGTGTCTGTATGCATTCTCTCTCTCTCTCTCTCTCTCTCTCTCTCTCTCTCTCTCTCTCTCTCTCTCTCGTCGTCTTCGTCGTCTAAATTTCTCTCGATGATTTCATTTTATAAAGAAGGCAAAGTTAAACATTTTTTTACCAGTTAAATTGAATTGAATCTCTCCCGTATTTATTTAGAAGGAGATTTATTTGTTAAGAGCGAACACGAGTAAATAACTGCTGTGCTTTTTAAATTATCAGTGACCTCTTATACGAGACGTTTCTGAGAGTCAATCTCTACCTTAGAGATATATTTAAACTTTTTTTTTTTCACATAGTTGCTTCAGATTTTTAATTAGTTTCGATTTTTTGTCCCGACATATTTGAAATACAAACAGATTATTATCAAGCCATGAGCTTCTTTGTAAATTCAGCTATCAACTTTCTCGTTTGTAAATTCAGATTTCAACTCTTGATAGTAAATTCAGCTGTCACCTCTTGTTTGAAATTCAGCCGTCAGTTCTCTCTCTCTTTCTCTTTTTTTTTGTAAGCCAACTCTTGTTTGTAAATTCAGCTGTCAACTCTTTGTAAAATCAGCCGCCAACTTGTTCGTAAATTCAGTTGTCAACTCTGGTTTGTGAGTCAATTATCTTGTTTGTAAATTCAGCCGCCAACTCTCTTGTTTGTGAGTCGACGCTCTTGTTTTTAAATTCAGCTGTCAACTCTTGTTTGTAAGCAACTCTCTCGTTTGTAAATTCAGCTTTCAACTATTGTTTGTCAATCAACTCTTGTTTGTAAGCAACTCTCTTGTTTGTAAATTCAGCCGCCAATTCTTGTTTGTAACAACTCTCTTGTTTGTAACCAAACTCTCTTGTTTGTAAATTCACCTTTCAACTCTTTGTTTGTCCATCAACTCTTGTTTGTAAGCAACTCTCTCGTTTGTAAATTCAACCGCCAACTCGGCACGAATAAGCGATTTCCACTTGACCCATTGATGATACTTCCGATATGTATATTTCTAGGTCGAGATAGAGCGATGATGATGATGATGATGATGTCGATGTCACGGGCCCTCTTATCTCTCTCTCTCTCTCTCTATCTTTATCCCTTCCCCTCAGGCGACGATCTGACCGTAGGATATCATTTCCCCATTCTTTTTCAAAAGGTATAAGGGTGAGTCCTGATTGGCCGAGCGGACTTGCCTCGCCCACATGTCAGCCAGTAATCAATTGGGAGGGCTGCTGGCTGGCTGGTTGCTGCTGCTGCTCGCTCGGGTAGCCTTGTAGTTGTTGTTGTTGTTTGTTGTTGGGGGGGGGGGGGGTGGGGGAAATACGGGGTCTGGGGGGGGGGGGGGGGGGGGGGGGGGGGGGGGGGGCCTGGTTGCACGGATCGCAGTATTGCCAGATTCAAGCGATGTAGTGTGGGTCATTCCGAGCTATAACGGCGTTTTGTATTTTGAGAGATTTACTATTTCTCAAGGTGTATTTTTTTTTTATAGTCTCGTTTTTTATTCATTTTCATGAGAAAATTCGTTAATTCATAATGCGAATTCAAGCTTCTTTTGACGCGTCAGTTCCTCGTGTCTAAATGTGGACAAACTAATAAACAAAAAAAAGAATTATAATCTATTTTATCCGAGTCATCGCACACTGTGAATACAATACGTAAATACGTATTACGCAGTTGTCAACCGTTTTAATTACTTTTAAAAAACTTTCCCCCCCCAAAAAAAATATTCGTTTATTGGTATCCTATTTATCGGCATTCCGTCACTCTGAGCGAGAGATCGCTGAGGCGGAAAAGGTGTGAGCACCTAGCCACTGTTATGCTGTTGTCATGGTTCGCAAATCATTCACCTTAAAAAAAAACGCCGCCGTGGAACGACTGACAGCGAGCAGAGCAGGCGCGCTTGCGCGCCTCATTCTCAGCAGAAACTCGCACTACTTATTAAAGCCCCCACACTAAGCGTAGGCTACATTAATAACGAAATACATCCTAGGGTTGTGATACCTTTAGAATTTTCGTCAGTTTTTGAGAATTTCCTGTCACAGTTGAGCAGTTACGAGGAAATCCGGGATTTCTCTAATCCGCAGTGGCAGCTCCAGAGAGAAATCCCGTGACCTGACCTGACCTGAATGCCCCATCAGGTTCGGAAATAAGACACTCTAAAAGCGTACTCTAAGCACTGTAGAGCAGATCTTGTATAGGATAGATATAGCGCGATGATTCTCCTCCGCTCTCGTCAGTTGGGATTAATATTCTCTCTCTCTCTCCTCTCTCTCTCTCTCTCTCTCTCTCTCTCTCTCTCTCTCTAGGATCATGGCTAAACAAAATATTCGACCTTAGATAATAATAATAATAATAATAATAATAATAGTGTACATTATGTAGATTTGATAATGAAATCTTACATCTTTTTTCTATCGTTATCGTCATCAAATTAACCCGTTCCTTACGTCATCATCCAACTCTATTCTTGTAAGCCCTTTTACAGGGTCTTCTTCGTCATTCCCCTCCCCCCTCCCCCTCCCCCCTCCCCCCCTCCCCCCTCCCCACCCCTGTAGAATCGATTCTTGATTCCCCATCTATTCCGACCGTGGGCTTCGGGCGATTGTCGGTGGCCAATAGTGTACGTTCTTCAACATCTTACCTCTTACTCTTTTCCCTTCCAACTATCGTTTTTATGTATGTTAATTTATTATTATTTCTCCTTTTTTTTAATGTGTGAGATCTCCTCTTTCCGTATTTTCCTTTACCTTCTCTTACTGACTAGTGAGCAGACCATGTTCTGGGTGGAACCTTGAATTTCACGTCAGTGGCCGCTGCGGTGGGGGTGGGCTTGTTCCATGCGAATAGGGTTCATCTGAATAATAATAATAATATAATAATAATAATATAATAAATACTTTAATTTTTGCGAAAAGACAGTTCCACATAACAGACTTACTTTTTATTATTATTATTTATTATTATTATTATTATTATTATTATTATTATTATTATTATTCTATAATAGTGTGGGAACCCCACACTATAAAAACCACCCGGTCGAATAGGACGTATATATAATATATATATATAATATATATATATATATATATATATATATATATATATATTATATATCTATATACCTTCTCTTACTGACTAGTGAGCAGACCATGTTTCTGTGGAACCTTGAATTTCACGTCAGTGGCCGCTGCGGTGGGCTTGTTCCATGCGAATAGGGTTCATCTGAATAATAATAATGAATATAATATAATAATAATAATAATAATAATAAATAGCTTTAATTTTTGCGAAAAGACAGTTCCCACATAACAGACTTACTTTATTATTATTATTATTATTATTATTATTATTATTATTATTATTATTATTATTATTATTATTATTATTATTATTATTATTATTATTATTGTTTTTCTATAGTGTGGGAACCCCACACTATAAAAACCACTCCGGTCGAATGGACGTATATATATATATATTTATATATATATATATATATATATATATATATATATATATATATATATATATATATATTATATAAACTGTCTTTTCGTAAAAATTAGAAATCATTAAATAGTAAAAATATATATAAAAAAAAAAATGAAAAGAAAAGGACTGAACTGGAAAGAGATTCAGCAGACTTCTTCTGTCTGTTATAATAAGGAATACGGATCAGATGGAGGGAAGGCCACTGGCATCGCTGCTTCCTGCTGAACTTGATTTTTTGTTTCCAGAACAGGAGGCTAACTTAAAGCTGGAATGCTTCGTCATTGAACCATAAAGACACGGTAACCCAAAGTCCGATGTCACAGTTCCCAACGATGTTTGCTCATGCAAACATATTCGTGTGGCATAAATCACTTTGATGTGTATATTTAGAATCTACTGGTCACTTTTTAGTTGTCTAAAAACAACACTATTGGGCCAGCTTTGTCTGTCCGTCCGCTCTTTTTCTGTCCACCCTCAGATCTTAAAAACTACTGAGGCTAGGAGGCTGCAAATTGGTATGTTGATCGTCCACCCTCCAATCATCAAACATACCAAATTGCAGCCCTCTAGCCGCAGTAGTTTTGATCTTTTTTAAACGAAAAAAGTTAGCCATAATCATGCTTCTGGCAACGATATAGGATAGGCCACCACCGGGCCGTGATTAAAAGTTTCACTGGCCGCAGCTCATACAGTAACCGACAGATAGGTCTATATTAATGTGTGGCCATACAGACTTAATATATATATAATAATTCTTATATAGTATATTAATATTATTATATTAATATATATTATATATCTTATATATTAAATATATATATATATCAAATATATATATATATATATATATCTAGATATCTATATATATATATATGTAATAGTATATATTATATTTAATTTTAATGTATATATTAATATAATATATATATATATATATATATATATTATATATTATATAGATATATAGCTATATACAGACATACTATACATTAATCTGTATATATAGCATCGTAAACGGGAATATGAAACATAACATCGTTTCATCTATTCCAATCAGTCATCACTCATTCCAATTGATTTTTCCTTTTGAGAAAATCTTTCGTCTGGAGATGTTTCGCAACCTTTCATTTAGGGACCGTTTCCAGTTTCATCCAAGGGAAAGTCTGTAATTAAAAAACGCGCTCGGGCTGGAAGTCGCTAATTATATACCTTATCGTGCGCTGGAAAATCCCCCGTGAAGCGCCTGGCCGCGCAGCTGTGGGGAAAAACTCTACGGAGATCTCACGCCAATTTTAATTTGTGGGAAAATAGTGGAGGGTGTTGCTAAGAAAATTATTTTCTATTTATTTTTCTTTTTTCATTTGGAATTCTGGTTAAGTAGTGTTTATATAGCTCAATGAAGCACCGAACTATCAATATATAAAAGACTGAAGATTTGTGAAGGGGAAATTCACCTTTCAACGAAGGCTGTGTCTCAAGTTGTTAGACAGATTCTGTGGTTAAGAATTAACAAAAAATCTCTCTGACTTCTGATCTTCTCATTATTATATATATCCTTCAGGAAACTGACCGCGCGATTATGAAGGTGGTTGATGCATTTTCACGAGGCTGGGAATAAACAACCAAGCCTTGACATTTCTGAGATTGGAAGGGATTCCTCCTTATTTTGTGGATGGGAATATCCCCCACCATCTCTCTCTCTCTCTCTCTCTCTCTCTCTCTCTCTCTCTCTCTCTCTGTGGTGTTCAGTTCCCAAGGGTTATAACAGTAATGTTGGTATTAATAGCTAAAAAATCTCTCTCTCTCTCTCTCTCTCTCTCTCTCTCACACACACACAGATAAACAAAGGAGGAATCTGATCCTGCGCTGACTTAATGAGAGCGTTGCTGATGTTGCGTAATAGGATTTCAGGTCTCGAGATGAGCGACGCGTCCAGATATATATACGTACATATAACTCTGGAGGAGTCCTTCTCTTGCTTTGGTTGTTAACGTCTTTACTGCTTAGTGGTTGCTCTCCTCTTAGTTTTTTTTAGCTGCTTAGTGGGTTGTTTTTTTTTTTATTTACCTCTAATTTGCTACTTTCTTCAATTTTGTTTATTACTCTTTGCATTGTTTTTTATTTGGAAAAATGGCATACCGAAGGGGAATTATACTGATAAATGGTTCGTACTTTACACACACACACAACACACACACACACACACAACACACAAGCACACACACACATATATATATATATATATATATATATATATATATATATATATATATATATATATATATATTATATATAGGGGCGACCACGTATCAATTATAGTTCCCTAGTTCCCTTCCGGTATAATTTCAGAGGCCGAGCGACATTTGTAGCTTAATGCTTGTATACATAGAATCATGGTGATGTGATAGAATTTACATATATATATATATATATATATATATATATATATATATATGTATATATGTATATATATATATATATATATATATATATATATATATATATATATATGTGTGTGTGTGTGTGTGTGTGTGTGTGTGTGTGTGTGTGTTTACACGCTAGCATATCGACTCTGTCATAAAATGAATGGAATTTGAGAGCCAAGATGCCATCCCTGACCATACCAACGTTTCATATTGTGACAGAGGAATAGAGCTCTCTCTCTCTCTCTCTCTCTCTCTTCTCTCTCTCTCTCTCTCTCTCAGAGAGAGATATCCCTGTACAGGTTATGTGTAAGTAACCTTACGAAGAATATAGATTTTCTAAGACAGAGAGAGAGAGCAGATAGAGAGAGAGAGAAGAGAGAGAGAACCGTAAAACTGTAAGTAATCAGAAATAAAGTCACGCTGAAAGACATAGATGAGTATATAACGTGACGAATAAAAAAAACCCAGTCGCCAAATTACTAAGTAGCGGCCTCTTCATAGCGAGAGGGGGTACTTTGAGGGGTCGTTGGGGGAGGGTAGGAGGGGTGTTGCTAAATTCGGCAGCGGAAGTCCTCTCTTATTTAAAGGGCCACCACCTTCTGGGGAAGTGGCCCATCCTGAGATTGAAATCCTATGAAATATATATGGTATATATATATATATATATATATATATATATATATATATATATATATATATATATATATATATATATATATATTTATATATATAGGATATATGATATAGGTATAAAGCCTTACAAGCTATAGCCAGCTGTCACATGACATACTTATGATGAAGTATTTGGACTTGATTGTCAAAGCGTTGAACTTTATTTATTCCCCTGATTCAAAATGACATTTAATGTTGCCTGTAATTCAAACTGATATTCAATTTTGAGTTTTGCATTTAATCCAGAATTGTATTTGATTGGCAATTTTGCATACAATTCAGACTTTATATTCAAGTTTCGGTTTTTTTTAATTTAATCCAGAATTGTATTTGATTTGTAATTTTCCTGGTAATTCAACATTTTATTTAATTTTGGCTGTCAATTCTGAATTATGTTACAGTAAAAAAGTTAATTTAATTCCGAATGACAGCCATTTGAATTTGAATTTTGCGTGTAATTCATAATGATGTTAATTACATTTAATTTTTAATTTAATTACAATAAAAGTTTTATTTGATTTTTAAATTTGCCTGTAATTCAAAATTATATTTAATGTTTAATTTAGCATGTAATTCAACATTGTGTTTCGTTTTTAATTTTGGCTGGAATTCAAAATTGATTTATTTTCAATTTTGGTTCCAATCCAAAATTACATAACATCTTTAAACCAAATTCAAAATTCTATTTAATTTTTAATTTTCCCAAATTGTGTTTCACTTTTAATTTTGGCTCTCATTAAAAATTTATTTATTTTGAATTTTGCTTGCAATTCAAAATTACGTTTAATTCTTAATCCAAAATAAAAAAAAATTATTTAGTTTTCACTAAATTTAGATGTGGCGTTTAAAGGCACTCTGTTATAAAGAGTTAGATGTGAACTTCTTACTCAAAAGGGCAACAACTGCACCTTTCTCTTGCACCACATAGGATTCTAGGACGCGATCAAGTGATTACGGGGATAGGGGAGTTGGGGGGAGGGAGGGAGGGGTGGGGTGGAGGAGGAGGAGGAGGAGGGGGGGGGGGAGGGGTATGACCATCCGGCTGTGATTGGACAAACAAGCCCGGTGACATTAACCAATCAGTCTCGTCTCTGGCGGTGCTTGGCCAAACACACCCTAGTAGCCAGTTGGCCTTTGTATATATACCCATCCCGTAGGTATAGTCTTCTTTGGCCGATTTTCTCTCTCAATCTCTCTCTCTCTCCACTCTCTCCCTCTCTCTCTCTCTCTCTCTCTCTCTTTTCTTGGATTTGGCCGTAGAACATGAATTTTTTTTCTGTCTTGATTATTTGATAGCTTTTAACTTAGGACATGAATCTCTCTCTCTCTCTCTCTCTTTCTCTCTCTCTCTCTCTCTCTCTCTCTCTCTCTCTCTCTCTCTCTTTCTCTCTCTCTCTCTCTCTCTCTCTCTCTATCTCTCTTTTGATTTTTCCTTGTTCTTGACCTTAGGACGTGAATTTGAATCTGAAAAATTAATGAACATAGTAATATATAGACCCCCTAATACTAAAAAGTTTGACATAATAATAGAAAAATTGGTGATATATGTAGAAAATCACAAGGACTGGCTATTCTCCTATCTGGAAACTTGAACTTTCCTTTCGTAGACTGGAAAGAACGAATAGGAGATTGTGGTTGTATTTATACATATAAAAAAGAGAGTAATAGTAGTGCAGAAGATAAGAGGCAATTCGAAAAGCTATTAGAAATGCTATTAGAAATGCTAGAAATGCTACTAGAATACACATTCAACAAATAAATCACCTGCCAACAAGGAAAATACTTTAGACCTAGTATTTGTGAACGAGGTGAATTATGTTAAAGAAATAATAGCTTATAATGCGAGTATTTCTGACCATAATGTCATAGAATTAACAGTCCATTCCAAAGCAAGTGAAAACAGAGATAAGCAAGAAATGAAAAAGTGGGAAGGATATGGAAAATACAACTTCTACAGTAAAAATATAAAATGGTCAGAAATAAATGAAGAATTAAACAAAGATTGGGATAACATTTTCGTAAGTGATGACATAAGGGTAAATACGGAGATATTATATAAAATATTAGAGAAAGTAGTGGATATATATACCGAAGAAGAAAGTAAACATCAGTCATGCATACCAAGAGACAGAAGGATCTTGTTCCAGAAAATCAGTAAAAAAGGTCTTGCGTGGTAAAAAAGGTGAAAAGAAAAAAATACATGGAAAGTTATAGAACTAAAAAGTAAGATAGAAAATGCAGAACAAAAGATTATACAATCAAAAGAAAATGAAAAACGGGACTTGGAAGAAAAAACCCTATTAAATATCAAGCAAAACCCCAAACTATTTATACTCGTACGCGAAAAAGATGAATAAAAAGAAGAATAGAAAATAGGCCCTCTAAGAATTGAAGGGAGATTAACGAATGAAAAAAAAGGAAATATGCAACATATTGGCAGAACTATATAAGAGAGAATTCACCCCTAGAATTGATAATGAAGATAATGATGTAGAACTAAGGGAAGAAAATAGTGAATATTTAGCTGACATAGTATTAATAAAAGCTGAATATTTTTGTGCAGGCTATTAATGAAATTAAAAATGGAGCTGTTGCAGGTTATGATGGTGTCCCTGCTATTTTGTTAAAGAAAGTAGTTCATTCTATCGCAAAGCCACTTGCAATATTATTAAGACAAAGTGTAGATACAGGCAAGATTTATGATGAGCACATTAGCATATATTACCCCTACTTTCAAAAATGGATCAAGACTAGAGGCAAGTAATTATAGGCTGTGAGTCTAACATCACATATTATGAAAGTGTATGAAAGGGGAATGAAGAAAAATATTATGAAACATTTAATAAAAAATAATTTGTTTAATATAGGACAACATGGTTTTGTACCCGGAAAAAGTACACAAACCCAACTGTTAGTCCACCGTGAGAACATATGCAAAAATATGAAAAGCGGAAATGAAACAGATGTGGTTTATCTAGACTTTGCAAAGCTTTTGACAAGGTAGACCATAATATATCAGCGAAGATATTAGAAAACATAATATAGTGGATAAAGTAGGAAGATGGTTTAAAAGAAATTTTTACACAACAGAAAACAGATAGTTATTGCAAACGATGAGAAATCGGATGAAGCTAAGGTAATATCCGGTGTGCCACAAGGTACGGTGTTAGCTGCATTACTGTTTGTTATTATGATTGCAGACATAGACAGTAATGTTAAGGACTCGGTAGTGAGTAGTATCGCCGATGACAGAAGAATAAGTAGAGAAATTACTTGTGATGAAGATAGGAACGCTCTACAAAGAGACCTTGTTGCAAGTATATGATTGGGCAGAGGTAAATAGGATGGTATTTAACTCTGATAAATTTAAATCAATAAATTATGGAGACAGAGAAGGAAAGCTATATGCATATAGGGGACCTAATAATGAGACAATCACAAATAAGGAAGCAGTTAAAGACCTTGGTGTGATGACGAATAGGAACATGTTATGCAATGATCAAATAGCAATTCTATTGGCAAAATGTAAAGCAAAAATTGGAATGTTGTTACGGCACTTCAAAACAAGAAAAGCTGAACACATGATTATGCTTTATAAAACATATGTTCGTAGTCCACTTGAATATTGCAATATGATATAGTACCCACACTTTCAAAAGGATATTGCACAAATAGAGAGTGTACAAAGGTCCTTTACAGCTAGAATAGAAGAAGTTAAGGACCTTGACTACTGGGAAAGACTACAATCCTTAAAATTATATAGTCTAGAAAGGAGAAGAGAACGCTACATGATAATTCAGGCATAGAAACGGATAGAAGGAATAGCCGAAAACATCATGGAGCTAAAAATATCAGAAAGAGCAAGCAGAGGTAGATTAATAGTGCCCAAAACTATACCAGGAAAAATAAGGAAAGCACGCAGAACATTAATCCACTACGCACCAGCATCGATAATGCAGCGTCTATTCAGTGCGTTGCCAGCTCATCTGAGGAATGTATCAGGAGTGAGCGTAGATGTGTTTAAGAATGAGCTCGACAAATATCTAAGCTGCATTCCAGACCATCCAAGATTGGAAGATGCAAAATATACCGGAAGATGGGCTAGCAACTCTCTGGTAGACATTAGAGGTGCCTCACACTGAGGGTCCTGGGGCAACCCGAACAAGATGTAAGGTCTCTCTCTCTCTCTCTCTCTCTCTCTCTCTCTCTCTCTCTCTCTCTCAATGGATGGAATTCCTGCTATTTTGTTAAAGAAAGTAGTTCATTCTATCGCAAAGCCACTTGCAATATTATTAAGACAAAGTGTAGATACAGGCAAGATTTATGATGAGCACAAATTAGCATATATTACCCCTACTTTCAAAAGTGGATCAAGACTAGAGGCAAGTAATTATAGGCCTGTGAGTCTAACATCACATATTATGAAAGTGTATGAAAGGGTAATGAAGAAAAATATTATGAAACATTTAATAAAAAATAATTTGTTTAATAAAGGACAACATGGTTTCGTACCCGGAAAAAGTACACAAACCCAACTGTTAGTCCACCGTGAGAACATATTAAAAAATATGAAAAGCGGAAATGAAACAGATGTGGTTTATTTAGACTTTGCAAAAGCTTTTGATAAAGTAGACCATAATATATTAGCGAAGAAAATTAGAAAACACAATATCGTGGATAAAGTAGGAAGATGGTTAAAAGAATTTTTACACAACAGAAAACAGATAGTTATTGCAAACGACGAGAAATCGGATGAAGTCAAGGTAATATCCGGTGTGCCGCAAAGGTACGGTGTTAGCTGCAATACTGTTTGTTATTATGATTGAAGACATAGACAATAATGTGAAGGATTCGGTAGTGAGTAGTTTCGCAGATGACACAGAATAAGTAGAGAAATTACTTGTGATGAAGATAGGAACGCTCTACAAAGAGACCTTAAAGTATATATTTGGGCAGAGGTAAATAGGATGGTTTTTAACTCTGATAAATTTGAATCAATAAATTATGGAGACAGAGAAAGAAAGCTATATGCATATAAGGGACCTATAATGAGACCATCACAAATAAGGAAGCAGTTAAAGACCTTGGTGTGATGATGAATAGGAACATGTTATGCAATGATCAAATAGCAACTCTGTTGGCAAAATGTAAAGCAAAAATGGGAATGTTGTTACGGCACTTCAAAACAAGAAAAGCTGAACACATGATTATGCTTTATAAAACATATGTTCGTAGTCCACTTGAATATTGCAATATGATATGGTACCCACACTATCAAAAGGATATTGCACAAATAGAGAGTGTACAAAGGTCCTTTACAGCTAGAATAGAAGAAGTTAAGGACCTAGACTACTGGGAAAGACTACAATTCTTAAAATTATATAGTCTAGAAAGGAGAAGAGAACGCTACATGATAATTCAGGCATGGAAACAGATAGAAGGAATAGCAGAAAATATCATGGAACTAAAAATATCAGAAAGAGCAAGCAGAGGTAGATTAATAGTGCCCAAAACTATACCAGGAAAAATAAGGAAAGCACACAGGACATTAATCCACTACGCACCAGCATCGATAATGCAGCGTCTATTCAATGCGTTGCCAGCTCATCTGAGGAATATATCAGGAGTGAGCGTAGATGTGTTTAAGAATAAGCTCGACAAATATCTAAACTGCATCCCAGACCATCCAAGATTGGAAGATGCAAAATATACCGGAAGATGTACTAGCAACTCTCTGGTAGACATTAGAGGTGCCTCACACTGAGGGACCTGGGGCAACCCGAACAAGATGTAAGGTCTGTAAGGTAAGGCCAAGGGTTATATAAATAATGATAAAATGAATAGCTAAAATTCTTTTCGTAACTATTTTTTTCACTTCTGATTTCATTTATCTAATTCCTTTGTTATCTTCGAGAAGAGTATGACCTTTATTTATTTATTTATTTATTTATTTATCTATTTATTTATTTATATATCTATCTAAGTGCTTATATACTTATATATCTATCTAGTTACCATGAACATTTATTTATCTATCTATCTATCTATCTATCTATCTATCTATCTATCTATGTATCTATATCTTTACTTATTTATTTGTAAATGTGGCTTATCAGATTGGCAGCATTCTTTTTTGTGATTATGTTTTGCTGTACTGCTTTCGCTTACTCGTTCAAGTTGATTATAATTCTTGGAAGGCTACAGGAGGACAGACTGAATAAGTAATTAACTTGTGCCTTTTAAAGAATATTTACTCAGCTTTGAAAGAGAAAGACTCGTCGGTATCAGTATATTTGAATCGTGTTTAATAGTGAAAATATTCCTTGAGAGAGAGAGAGAGAGAGAGAGAGAGAGAGAGAGAGAGAGAGAGAGAGAGAGAGAGCTGTGCTTAATAATGAAAATTTTCTTAGTTAATTTGAGAGAGAGAGAGAGAGAGAGAGAGAGAGAGAGAGAGGAGAGAGAGAGATCTGGGCGTAATAATAATAATGAACTTTTTCCTTGTGTGTGTGTGTGTCTGCGTTTGTGTGTGTAAGAGAGAGAGAGAGAGAGAGAGAGAGAGAGAGAGAGAGAGAGAGACTGGGTGTATCATCATTACCTTCTGGCCGCTTGCCTAGACTTGTCTAGATAAGAACCCTTCCCGGAATGTTACGTCAAGTGGTACAGTATGACTCTACATATAGTATATACATAAGGCGAGGCCTCACCGTAGGACTGTATAATTAGATCGCTGTCAGATTTACTGTATGAAGATCACGATAACATTAAAAATCTTTCATTTTTTATTTTTTATTTTTTTCTCAATGGGAGGTTGTAATTCATTTTATTCTTTTGGTGAATCGTTTGATCATTTGCATCTCGTTTTGTCAACAGTGCTCCCGGATATCGGATTCGTAGTTTGATTACTCGACTGAGAAATGAGTAGGAGTTCCTACTAAGTAGTAGAAGGAATTTATTGTTCAGTTGAGATCCTACACACACACACACACACACACACACACACACACACACACACACACACACACACACACAAGACCAGTAGGAGCTTATTAAAAAAATGCGTTCGTGCTAAAAAATGAGTAGGAACTAATTTTTCAGTTGAGTTTCTACTTAGAAATGAGTAGAAACTAATTTTTCAGTAGAATTCCTTCTACAAAAATGAGTAGGAACTATATTTTTCAGTCGAGTCCCTACTAATAAAACTAGTTAGAACTATGTTTTCAGTCGAATTCCTACTACAAAAATGAGTGGGAACTATATTTTTCAGTCGCATTACTATTAAAAAATCGAAATAAGTAATTTCAGTCGAATTCCTGCTAAAAGAAAATAGCAGGAACAAATTTCCAGTCGAGTTCCTATTAAAATATTAAACTAGAAGCTATTTTCAGCCGAATTCCAACTAGGAAAAAAAAAGTAGCAACACAAAGCCTCTGACGCAACTCCTTGGAAAATTCGGCCGGTGTCATCCGGTTCAAGAAAGTGGCCCGTAGCCTGGGGCAGGTCCAGTTCTGCATCTTGCAGATACCCGGAATGCCCCAGTGCTTCCATGCGCATGCCCGCATTCCTCGTGAATGGGCTCCCTTGAACAAGCCTCTCAATAGGGCGTTGAGCTCTTGCCTCTCTGAAATAACCTCTCTAGCCTTCCTTAGTATCTTCTTTAGGTTTTCTCTTGAATAGTGTCTTTAGCCTCTCTTGAATAACCTCTTTAGCCTCTCTTGAATAGCGTCCTCAACCTCTCTTGAATAACATCATTAACCTCTCTCGAGTAACCTTTCAAGAATTAGATGCAGAGTAGCAGCCAGCGCAAGGCCTCTTGGCAGATCGACCTCTGAGGAATGAGTAGAAATGACACCTCGGAATCCTGAGGGAATGTTACAGGAACCAAGGGGGAAAGTAAACAGGAAGATATTCCGAAGTGGCTTGTTCTTTGTTATATAGGCGTTTTATATAGCTTCAGTCGTATGCTTGTATAAGTTATACTAGCATATCTCCCTTCAGTAATTGATATTAATACACGGCTAATATTATTTGTGTTAGGAGTGATCTTGCATTCAAACCAGCTAAGATATAGCTGTTACTCATACGTAAAAGAGAGAGAGAGAGAGAGAGAGAGAGAGAGAGAGAGAGAGAGAGAGAGAGAGAGAGAGAGACGCAGCAATTTCTTAACGAGCAATTTTCTTGGAGTGATCTTCCATCCAAATCTAAGACATATAGCTAAGATATTAGCTGTTACCTAATACGTAGAGAGAGAGAGAGAGAGAGAGAGAGAGAGAGAGAGAGAGAGAGAGAGAGAGACGCAGCAATTTCTTTAAACAGCAAATGCTCTTCAACGTTCTATTACCTAGACTACGGAGGCCAGAGAAGGAAACAGGGACCTCTGCATGGGAAATGTCTCCTACGGATCTAGCTGCATTGGAGGCAAAAGGGGCGCCTCTCTCTCTTTAAAGAGAGAGCCTTGGATTTTATGTAACCCATTTTACGGGGAAAACTCTCTCTCTCTCTCTCTCTCTCTCTCTCTCTCTCTCTCTCTCTCTCTCTCTCTCTCCTCCTCCGACCTTGACATTGAAGCTTCACGGCGATCAATGCTGTTCGCTTTCCTCCTCCTCTTCCTCTCCCCCCCCCTCTCTCTCTCTCTCTCTCTCTCTCTCTCTCTCTCTCTCTCTCTCTCTCTGTGGCTATTGTTTGGGGGGGAAAGCGCTTGATCCATCCCTCGTATAGTTACCATGTTTCACTTCGGCCGACATCTTGGAGAAGCTTGCTTTATATTTTTTAATATTTTTTGTTTGTTCCTGTCTTTGTGTTTTCCCTCCTCGATCCAGCCGTGTGTATTCTCATTGATTTGCGTCTCTCTCTCTCTCTCTCTCTCTCTCTCTCTCTCTCTCTCTCTCTCTCTCTCTCTCTCTTTCTGGCTTGCTTCTATGACATATAGATATTTTTATAGCTATGTTACTCTATCATAGCTCGTGAAGACGTAAAAATTCTCTCTCTCTCTCTCTCTCTCTCTCTCTCTCTCTCTCTCTCTCTCTCTCTCGTAATAGGGAGGCTAGGGGGACGTTCTTTTCAAATTGATAATTATTGATTAGCTTCGTTTGAAAACATCGAGAGAAACCTCCTAATAATTCCTAATGCTCTAGTCCTCGTTGCTTCAAACTCTCTTGCCCCAAAATGCCCACACAGGCTCTGGCATCTCGGGAACCGCAGTGTCAAGTTTGCGTTGCATGCGCCAGCAGGCTCTCTCTCTCTCTCTCTCTCTCTCTCTCTCTCTCTCTCTCTCTCTCTCTCTCTCTGTCTTCGTCTTCTTCTATTCTGCATCTCTCCTTTATGTCGCAAACTCTTCCGTGCCTTTAAGAAGTTTGCATTCGCTCTCTCATACATTTCTTATTTCTGTCTTTGTGTGTGTGTTTGTGTGTTTGTCCCTTCCAGCTTTCGCTCTTTGTCGGTTCCTCTCCGTCAGTTCCAGGATCCTTTATTCCTCTTGTTATTTGATTGAGTTATCCCCTTTTCACACACTGCTGCTTTTGTGTGATAACTCTAGTGACACTATTTTTTATTTTTTCTTCTTTGTTTCTTTATCCTCCTGATCGCTTTGTCAAGACCCATTCCAGGCGCCTTAAAACCTTTGTCTAGGCTCCTGAGACCTTTTGTCCAGACACCTTGGCTCTGTCTAGGTACCTTAGACCTCTATCTAAGTACCTTAGTCCTCTATCTAGGTACCTTGGACCTCTGTCTAGGCACCTTATGTCCCTGTTTAGGCTTCTGAGGCCTGTTGTCTAGGTACCTTAGACCTCTGTCTAGGCAGTTTATGCCTCTGTCTAGGCTTCTGAGACCTCTGTCTAGGCACGTTGGACCTCTGTCTAGGTACCTTATGTCTCTGTCTTGGCTTCTGAGACCTCTGTCTAGGCACCTTGGACCTTTGTCTAGGCTCCTGAGGCCTTTTGTCTAGGCAGCTTTGGCCTCTATCTAGGCACCTTAGAACTCTGTATAGGCACCTTGGACCTCTGTCTAGGTACCCTAGACCTCTGTCTAGGTACCTTAGACCTCTGTCTAGGCACCTTGGGCCTCTGTCTAGGCTCCTGAGATCTTTTGTCTAGGCACCTTGTACCTCTGTCTAGGCACGTAAGTCCTCTGTCTAAGCACCTTAGACCTCTGTCTAGGCACCTTGGGCCTCTTGTCTAGGTACCTTAGACCTCTGTCTTGGCTCCTTAGGTACCTTAGACCTCTGTCTGGGCTCCTGAGATCTTTTGTCTTGGCACCTTATACCTCTGTCTAGGCACCTTATACCTCAAGTCTACGCACGTTAGTCCTCTGTCTAGGCACCTTAGACCTTTCTGTGTACCGTAGACCAAAATGAAGAGAAACCTCATTTTCATTTTCTTTTTCTACGGCCTTTCTATTGACTTTTGTGTCGAGTTCAGCCCAAGACGTCCCGCGAAAGACATTGCCCCTTTACGATCGATTCGGGAGGATCAGGACGACCTTCAAGTCCAGTACTGTGGAAGTATTCCACGGTTTCAATAGGCCACCTACTACTACGTATGGTTTCTCTCGACCCGCTGTCGAATGCGCTTTGATATTCTCTCTTGTTTCCTTTTATTTAAAAGCTGTTTTTTTTTTTTTACATCTGTGCGGAGACTTGAAGGCTGTATGGCGTTCGGGCATCGGGGGTATATTCATCTATCGTGATGAGCTTCGTTGGCCTTTGGTGTTTTGACGCATCTGCTTTTGAGCTTGTAGTCGTCAGACCTCATAAATTTTGAAGTAAACCTACCTCACGAGAACTCAACTTTTCCGCGCATGACCTTTGACCCCTTTGCCTTTATTTACACCTTCTGGAGTTGGTGTGACCTGGGCAATTGAACTCCTAGTAATATGACACGGGGAAAACGCTTGACCTGTGCCATATCGTATCTGAGGTCATGGCTGAAAAGCTCTTTATCTCGTTCAGTCGTGAATTTATTACGAAATATACTCTGTAACTTATCTTCCTGAGAACTGTATCATAGGAGAGGTTTGACTAGTCTCCCTGACCTTAAAAGATCTTAAGTGACTTGCCATTAATGTAATGTAGGATTCCACCTGATCTCTTCTGTCTGTAATTCCTGGTATATCTTCGTTTACTTGTTTCAAGTGAACACCAAATTCTTTGGAAGCTTGAATTTCAAAAGGAAGACATCAATCAGTTCACACTGCAAGCAAGATGGTTCCCTGAATTTCTGTAACTTCTGCCCTTTGTGATTACTTAATACGTCTGTAACTTCAGTTCCTGGAACTCATTAGAGTGGCCTGACTAGACCTGGGCAGTTTTGTCCTTCTCAGTTTCCAGAAATAGATAAATAAGTATATAGATAAATAAATGAAGCTGATTTTCCTGTCGGTACTCTTCACTTTCACAGGGAAATGGAAGAAAAGAAGAGAGAGAGAGAGAGAGAGAGAGAGAGAGAGAGAGAGAGAGAGAGAGAGAGAGAGAGAGAAACTCAAATCCTCAGTCTTAAGGACGAACATTTCCATGACTGGTATGTTTGGGATTTCTTGCCTCACTCACGACCAGCAGCGTTTCATGCGTTTGAAAGAGAGAGAAAGAGAGAGAGAGAGAGAATGTTGCCAGCTGATGCTTTTGCAACCTACCTCGCGCCCTGTTTCTGAATCTTGACCCCCCTGCCTTTTTATTATTTTTATTTCCCGGCTCGAAGGAGAAAAATCCGAAGGCAAAAAGGTATGGAAGGAGGAGGGGGAACTTGTTATTTATATACTCTGTGGTCGGGTCTTTCGACATCACATGAAGTCAGGCATGGATTGAAAGGATCGGTGATGCAAGTTTGAATGTAGCCCCTTTCCTCCCTCCCTCCCTCGTAGGGTGGAGGGAGGAATAATTTACGACCACCACCTCCTCCTCCTCCTCGTCGTCATCCAGTCGAGGTTTTTGTGACGATGTTGATGTGTGTATGAAAAGGGGTCAAATGATTTAGGATGAAGTCCCCTGAATTTTGCAGCCAGATTCGCTTTACAAAAATTCCTCGACGTGAGGAAAAAGGACAGAAACTTGTGAAGGAAGGACGTCGATGACTCATAATTCCCCTTGATTTGATTTGGGGGGGGGGGGGGTATTCAGTTGAATGTCATTGTATTCATTCATTTGTGTATATGAATTTTAAATGTTTCCATATGTGTTTCTCGCACTGCGTGACTTCAAGAGTGATTCAGGTATCTCTAGATGGTAAAAAAAATTGTCAAAAGTAGTAAAAAAAATAGTCCAAATAGTTTTGAAGATAATTCGACTCTCCTTAGATATAGATAATGAAAATAGTTCCGTCTTCCGCCCCAGGTATTTCTGAAATATACCCCCACTTTTTTTGTGGGGGCGGGGGCGCGTGTCCTGGAATCCTTAGGGAGAGTCGATTGGCGGAAGGGCAAAGAGGAAAAGTTTCATTATTGCGGCCATGCGCCTCTGGAATGCCATGGTGGCCTTCTTAACCCCCCCCCCCCACCCCCTCCCCCCCCCCCCCCTCCCCCGCCCCCCCCCCCAAACTTTCCAAGGGTCAACTTTCTACCCTTGATTTCCTTCGTCTCTCTCTCTCTCTCTCTCTCTCTCTCTCTCTCTCTCTCTCTCTCCGACCTCCAGCAATGCCGTATTCCGCTCGACCATTAAAAATTTCATTCCAAGTCCGCCGGCATTTACTCTGGGCGATTCCATTTTCTCATTCCAAGCTCCGCTTTTTTTCCCCTTTGAGCATTCCAGTTTGTCATTCCAGCTCCTGTCTGCTGTCTCTGGAATCCCGTATTTCCGTTCGACGCCGTCATTTGAACTTCCAGATTTATCATCTCATTCCTTGCGCGGCCTTTGGGGTATATACTGTTTCTCAGTCTAAATTCCATTTCTCTGGAATATTCCGTCCCGCTTTCCAGCCATTATTCCCGTCGAGCATTCCAGTTCTTCACAGCAAGTTGGAATTCATGAGAAATTCGATTCTCACTTCAAATGTCTCATTCAGAATTCCAGATTTTCAGTACCAATAAGCACTGTAATTTCTCTCTCTCTCTCTCTCTCTCTCTCTCTCTCTCTCTCTCTCTCTCTCTCTCTCTCTCTCTCTCTCTCTCAGATGAATGCAGGTCGTGCAGATTACTTATATATATATAATGTGTTACAAGAAAAAAAGACTCATGCAGTCTTTAAATTTTACGTTATTTTTTTCTTTTTTTGTCAGATGTAAATAATAAAAATTTTACATTTTTTTCACATATTTTGCCGGAAGTAAATAATAGACATTTTACATTATTTTTTACATTTTACATTTTTGCATACTCTGTCGTATGTATGTAGATAATGTACATTTTACATTTCACATGATTTTTTACTTTTTATCACATTTTACATTTTTCTTTACCTATTTTGCCGGAAGTAAATATTATACATTTTACATTATTTTTACATATTGAATTTTTAAAAAAATATATATTTGGTTATTATATATATATATATATATATAGAATATATATATATATATATATATGTGTGTGTGTGTGTGTGTGTGTGTGTGTGTGTGTGTGTGTGTGTGTGTGTGTGTCCCTTTTGCTCTTGGGTATGTGATTTAATCATTCAATTACTGATCCAGTTTTACACTGATTTACATTAGTGTAAAACCACCGCCAACTGTAAGTTCGTCTTGGAAGTCTTGATGGTTGAGAATTAACTCATCCTGACTTCGCAATATGGCTGCTGTAGATTTACCTGATATTTTTTTATATTGTTATTTCCTTGAATATTGCCCCCATGCATCTGTAAGCTGCTCTACAAGTTCTGTGCGGTGTTTTTTTTAATTGTTTATTTATTTATTTTTTGCGCCAGCTGCATACCTTTCTTCATTTTACTTTTATACACACACAAACACACACACACACACACACACACACACACACACACACGGGCACAAAAGCACCAGTTATATTCGGCGTAGAGAGGAGGGAGGCGCCCTTCAAAAGGTGAAACTGTTCTTTGGGGGGGGAAGCTTTGCCCATGACCTTCCTTACTGCTGTGCCCTCCCCCGTCTGCCCTCCTCCGTTATCACCCTTCTCCGCTTGTACTTTCTCTCTCTCTCTCTCTCTCTCTCTCTCTCTCTCTCCTCTCTCTCTCTCTCTCTCTGTCATTTATTCCTTGCATTCTTTTCATTAATTTGCATTCGGTTTCAAATTTCACATTAGAACTTTTATCCCTCCTCCTCCTCCTCCTCCTCCTCCTCCTCCTCCTCCCCCTCCCCACAATCCTCTGTTATCCGCGTCTCCTACGAAAGTCGTACTGAATTCATTCTTTAATTTTATTTTCGTTTTCATTGCTATTCTTTTCTAAAAGGACACATCCGCAGTTTAATCATAATAATAATGATAATACTGAAGGGATGAGACAGGATACAAATACCTGGGAATAATGGAAGGAGGGGATATAAAACACCAAGAGATGAAGGACATGATCAGGAAAGAATATATGCAGAGACTCAAGACGATATTCAAGTCAAAACTCAACGCCGGAAATATGATAAAAGCCATAAACACATGGGCAGTGCCAGTAATCAGATACAGCGCAGGAATAGTGGAATGGACGAAGGCAGAACTCCGCAGGATAGATCAGAAAACCAGGAAACAAATGACAATACACAAAGCACTACACCCAAGAGCAAATACGGACAGACTATACATAATACGAAAGGAAGGAGGGAGAGGACTACTAAGTATAGAGGACTGCGTCAACATCGAGAACAGAGCACTAGGGCAATATCTGAAAACCAGTGAAGACGAGTGGCTAAAGAGTGCATGGGAAGAAGGACTAATAAAAGTAGACGAAGACCCAGAAATATACAGAGACAGGAGAAAGACAGACAGAACAGAGGACTGGCACAACAAACCAATGCACGGACAATACATGAGACACACTAAAGAACTAGCCAACGATGACAATTGGCAATGGCTACAGAGGGGAGAGCTAAAGAAGGAAACTGAAGGAATGATTACAGCGGCACAAGATCAGGCCCTAAGAACCAGATATATCCAAAGAACGATAGACGGAAATAACATCTCTCCCATATGTAGGAAGTGCAATACGAAAAATGAGACCATAAACCACATAGCAAGCGAATGTCCGGCACTTGCGCAGAACCAGTACAAAAAGAGGCATGATTCAGTAGCAAAAGCCCTCCACTGGAGCCAGTGCAAGAAACATCAGCTACCTTGCAGTAAAGATCCTCTGGGTCTATGGTATCAGAACAGATAGGGTGATACATGCAAAAAGACCAGACGTGACGTTGATTGACAAAGTCAAGAAGAAAGTATCACTTATTGATGTCGCAATACCATGGGACACCAGAGTCGAAGAGAAAGAGAGGGAAAAAATGGGTAAGTATCAAGATCTGAAAATAGAAATAAGAAGGATATGGGATATGCCAGTGGAAATCGTACCCATAATCATAGGAGCACTAGGCACGATCCCAAGATCCCTGAAAAGGAATCTAGAAAAAGTAGACGCTGAAGTAGCTCCAGGACTCATGCAGAAGAGTGTGATCCTAGAAACGGCGCACATAGTGAGAAAAGTGATGGACTTCTAAGGAGGCAGGATGCAACCCGGAACCCCACACTATAAATACCACCCAGTCGAATTGGAGGACTGTGATAGAAAATAATAATAATAATAATAATAATAATAATAATAATAATAAATCTCTCACGTTTTGTGCCAATTCACTGGTGTTTGCTTTCTCGCAAATGCGATGAGGTAAATACAGGAAAGAAGAGACCCCACTTATTAAGAGATAAATTAATTAATAATTTACCAAATATATAAAAAAAAAATAAATTAAAGAGCAAAGAAAATGGTATTAGGGTTGTGATGTCTTGCACCTTCACTTGAACTTCTGAAGGAGTTCCTAATCGCACCACCTCCCCTCTCTCTCTCTCTCTCTCTCTCTCTCTCTCTCTCTCTCTCTCTCTCTCTCTTCTCTCGGGCGGGGAACCTCAATTCATTCATTTCCTCTTATACCAAACTCCGTGACCTCCATCTTCCAACCTCACAGAGGTCCCAGAGTCGAATTTTGAAGGTCGGGTGGTCATCACATCGCTGCTGCGATGTTGCTAAGGGGAGGAGGCCCTTGGGCCTTTAAAGAGAATAATGCAGTACACTGCACTGCCTGATGCCGGTTGGGGGCGGGTATGCATTCTCTCTCTCTCTCTCTCTCTCTCTCTCTCTCTCTCTCTCTCTCTCTCACACACACACACACACACATATATATATATATATATATATATATATATATATATATATATATATATATATATATATATGATGTATAATTTTACTGCTTTCATTGGTGGGGCCGATTGGTCGTCCTATAGATAGATAGGCTGGGCCTGAACCAACCTGCATATGATTGTGTGTGTGTGTGTGTGTGTTATTTAACCAGCGCGAGGTCTGACCAACCATAATAACATTTATTTGCAGGATGGTTTTGTAACTATGCTTCAGATTCTATAACATTAGCTCAGTCAAAGCAGTGGTAATCATAACAAACTGATCAGTAAATCCAGCAGTTAGGAGAAGACAAAAAAGTCGATGACGGCAGTAGCAGAAATGACGGTCCAGCGGTAATGAATGATCCTGTTGAACCCTCACCCCCACCCCCTACTGGGGAGCCCATGGAGCTTGGAGGCCAATTGTCTCCCTGAGCGAGCCACCCTGACCTTGACCTTGAAAGCTCCTTGAAGCACATCACTTTGAGGAGCTGATGATGATGATGACTGTTAAATCACCTGCCTTGGGGAATTGGGTGAGGGGCCCATGGGTTTGGTGGGAGGAGCCTTCGGCTTTTGGGTGGGAGGAGGAGGGGCCTAGGGTTTGTGGGAGGGCCCTAGGGTTTTTGTGGGAGGGATCCATGGGTTTGGGGGAGGGTCTCAGGGGTTTTGGGGATGGGCCCATGGGTTTGGGGGAGGGTCCCAGGTGGTTTTTGGGGGAGGGGCCCAGGCTTTGTGGGAGGGGCCTCAGGATTTTAGTAGGCTATAGATAGGCGGGTCCAAGGCAAAAGGTTGTTCAGTCAGACGAACCTGTTACATGATACGTTGTTTTTGTTATGATGAAGCTTAAGATGAAAGACGCAGGTCACAATTCTGATAGATGGAAGTGTTTCATTTTTTGCATTTAAAAGTCCTATTTTTCTTTTTATACTGGAAGTCTAAAGTGTTGTATGTATCAAGCAGGCATCCAACGGGTTTGTAAGATGCAAATGTTGAGAGAAAAGACGACTAAGAGTCAAAGAAAGAACAAAGCGGAAGAGGAAGAAGTGAGAGAGAGAGAGAGAGAGAGAGAGAGAGAGAGAGAGAGAGAGAGAGAGAGAGAGAGAGAGAGAGAGAACTATGAGACGAAGTATGACGCGCATTTCATCCCCGCGATGGCTAGGTCAACGGAACAGTTTCACCTTCACCCAAACCGCTAGCTGATTCCTGAAGCCCCTCTGGGCACAAGTCACCTCCTCCTCTCCTCTCGATGTTGTACCTGTGTGGAATGAGTGAGTCAGTGAGTGATTTTAGGCCTCCTCCTCCTCCTCCTCCTCCTCCTCCGGGCTATGAAAGGGTGACTCTTTCTTTCATCTCGGCTTTCGCAATTTTCAGTGCTCGGATATGAGACAAGTTACTCGATTTTTTATTTTATATTGTTTTTTAAATATTTCGTGTGGGTTCTTTGCTGAGCAAGAGACCGTGCTTTGATGCACGTAGAGTCCAGGGATCTTCACGTTTTGTAAGAATGATTGAGGATTTCTTTAGTATTTTTATCGTTATTATTCTTCCCTGTCTGTGAGTTTAAAACTTTTTGGCCATCGTTTATGTTTACAGATAAAACCTAACAGCTCCTTGTAGTTTTATTGATTTTATTCAAGTTTAAAAAAAAAAAAACTTTCCTTTGTCGTTCTGTAGTTTTGCAAGTAGTGTTGATGATTTTATTCAAGTTTACAACAAAAACACAACTTTCCTTTTCTGTCAACAGTTGCAGGTGACCCACGATCACATCGATCTGAAGACGGAGGAGCAGAACATCATCTGCGGTGCCCTGGAGTTCCATAAGAAGACCGTGGGAGAGGTCATGACCAAGCTGGACGACATCTACATGCTGAGCGTCGACGCCTGCCTCGATTTCAACACGATCAATGAGATGATGCAACAAGGTAAAAAAAAAAAAGAAAAGAAAAGAAAACGACACACTTTTCGTACCTTACGTCCGTGTAGCTGCTGTAACCTTTAGAGGGAAAGGAAGAGATTATTTGTGGATTTTTACGGATTGGGTAATGGTTATCGTTCAGGTATGCGTGAAATGAGTTCGTCGTCGTAAGGCTTCCCTCCCGTAACCCACGACGACGACCCCCGATGTGTTTTTGTTTTTGTTTTTCGATTGATAACCTCTTCCTGGTGAGTCACCCGTTTCAGAGATTTGTACCGCATGATTAGCGTAGTTAGGGTAGTCGCATTTCTTTGTAATAAGGTGATTCATTAATTGTCTTTTGTGAGATTTCTAAGTTTTAGCGGATATGGCAATATGGAGTTAAAGTTTGAATGGTGACTTGTACCAGACGCTTACTATAGAGAATATTAGAGATTTGGGTAATGCATTTTTTTCATTAGGTTATGGAACTTATTCAAGGAAAAGAGTTCTGTTATCACCTATATATTTAAATTAACAGTTTACACTTGGTTAGAAATCGTCATTTGTAGTAAATGTTAACATAATTATGTTTATGAACATATTATGGAGAAAATGTATTACTAATAGAGAATAAGATATAATAAATAGTTTTGCAAGAGGAACTTGTGAATACATGATTATTTAATTATAAAACTTATTCAAGGAAAAGAGTTCTGTTGTCTCCTGTATATTTAAATTAACAGTTGTACATTTGTTTAGAAATTGTTCATTTTGTTGTAAATGTTGACATAATTACATTTAGGAACAAGAACAAAATATATTACTAATGGAGAACAAGGTGTAATAAATGGCTTGTCAAGAGGAACATTCAATACATGACACCTGCATCATTTAAGAGCACCCCCTCCCCCCCTTCCAAGAAAAATCAAGAATGCAAAGAGGTGTTCATTTAGAACCAACTATGACACCTGATCCCAAGTTACTCGTGAAACCTGTAGATGCGATGCACAGCTCTCTAATTTCTCTTTCAAATTGACAGTTTACACTCTGTTAGGAACTTAATTTTTGTGTCTAAAATTTTTTATTCTAAACTTCGACAAAACATGAAAAAATATAACTGTTGAAGACAAGATGTTTTGAAAGAACTTATGCATATGACGTCCATATAATTCAAGAACTTGCCCTCCCCAAGAAAAAGTGAAGAATTAAAATAGGTGTTTATTTAAAACCAGCTATGGCACCTGAGTCCAAGTTATTCGAGAAACCTATGAAATTTATATAGCTGACCATGAGATCAGGTTGGAAGGAAGAAATCCAATAATGAACTTGGAAGGATATAGAAAAGGTTGACTTTGAAAAGCTTGGTTGTATGTGTGTGTGTGTGTGTATAGACATTTATGTGTGTATATGGGCAGACAAAATGAACGGTATGTTGATGAAATATGAATATCACAAGAACATGACATTATGTAGCTGTAAAATGGTGATGTAACGTACATTGATACAATATGAATATCAAGATATGAGTCTAATTATAATATGGGTGTCGTAAACGGATGTTGCAGGTACCCAGCTAACACCTTTCGTGTATTTCCAGGCTTTTCCAGAGTTCCCGTCTACGAAGGCGAACGCACTAATATCGTCTCGGTGTTGTTTATCAAGGACCTTGCCTTTATTGACCCTGATGACAATACCCCTCTCAAGACCTTGTGTCAGTACTACCAGAACCCTCTGAACTTTGTGTTCATGGACACAACGCTTGATCTCATGCTGAAAGATTTCAAGGAAGGTCAGTCAGTGCTTTGGATTGGACGTGGCTCCAGTCCTCGCTTATAGTTATAGTGTCTGTGCTTTCTTCATGAGATGGCATATATATATACTCTTTGCTGATGATTGTCACTTGAAAACCTTGATTTTTAGTGTCATTATTGACTGGCGAAATGAAATGCATGAGTAATGCATGCATAAGTATGACTTCTCAAAGTTAATTAAGTAGCACCATATTTCTAAATGGTTAGAATATCATTGTTTTCAAACATATATTTTGATTATATGGATCCATCTGCTTCTTACTTCCTAAGACTGTATTATGAAAAATGGTTATTCCCAAGACCCATTCATCACTGTCGAACTGTTTCTTCAGGTTCCAAGGGCCACATGGCATTCGTCCAAAAGATAAACAACGAGGGTGACTGTGATCCATTCTACGAGGTGGTCGGATTGGTCACGCTGGAAGACGTCATTGAAGAGCTGATTCAGGAGGAGATCGTCGATGAAACTGATGTATTTAGTAAGTGCTTCTTGTTCTCAACTTCCGTTTTTGTAGTTTGGGTACTGTATGGGGCTTTAAATCTATCGTTCCCTTTTATGTAGACTTCACAAACAATTCTTTCATCAGTTTCCAGCATGTCTTTTTCACCATGTGTCCATCCTTCTCTAGGTTGTCCTCTCCTTCCCAATTCCCAATGTGTATTTACACTTTCAGAACATTGTGGACCTTTAAATCCTTGTCTACACTATAATGCACGCATCAAATAATTCATTAACCTCTCCTTTCCTGTATGTCTTTTACACCCTTGTTGGGTCTTCCTCTCCTAATTCCCAATTTGTCATTCAATCTTCCATGTTTCTCTATTTCCCATGCATTCAGCTCTTCATGTTTTACTACGTAGTACTAAATGTAAAATTCATTGCCACAGTGTCCACATTTTTCTATTTGTATACAACATCCGCACATTACTATCAAAGAGGCGATTTAGTTCGCCATGCCACACATTCCATATAAATGCACATACAAGTGTGTTTATATGTGGGAAACATTGTAAATATAAAATGCCATTTTTTTGTTTTTTTAGCTGACAATCGCAGTAAGCGCCGCAGAGAGATATTGGGCCGCCGTGATTTCACCGAGTTCTCGCAACAACCAGGACATCAGACAAATCACAAAAGAGTACAAATTTCTGCACAGTTGCAGGTTGCAGCATTCCAGTACTTACGCACATGTGAGTAAAATAACGTTTATACTGGTGGTGCACTTCAAATTTCTTAATTGTCTTGTAATAACTGTATTCTTGTCTTTGATACAGTTTTTCTAATTGTTAGTCTACACTGTTTTGTTGATACAGGCAGTCCCCGGGTTACGACGGGCTTGGCTTACGACGTTCCGAGGTTAAGGCGCTTTTCAATTATATTCATCAGAAATTATTTCCTGGGTTACGACCCCTACAACGCTAATCTGGTACAAGAAATATGACACCAAAAATGCATAAAAATCAATATTTGAAGGTTTTTTTTAATGAAAAATACAATAACAATGCAGTTTACATAGTTTTGAATGCACCCAAAGCATTAAAAGTAAGGTTGTCTTATGGTTTTGAAAATGTACCAGCTTACGACGATTTTCAGGTTACAATGCGTCTCAAGAACGGAACCCCTGTCGTAACCCGGGGACTGCCTGTGTATCCAATCCTTTGAGCGTCATAATATTAAATTTTAATAAGTTTGTTTCCTGTGCTCCTGTTTACAGCTGTTGAACCTTTCAAGGAAAGCCAGCTGTCTGAGGTTATAGTCAAAAAGCTCCTTAATCAAGATGTTATTCACTGTATTAAACTAAACAATAAGGAGCACTCAAAATCCGAGCAACAGCACACTTACATATTCACGCAGGTATGTATAATTTTCTATTTGTTATAGTATTTGTCCTTTTTGATATTATAATAAATGAGTTCAGTGATTTTAGTTAAAGGCTAGGGCAAATAAATTTAATCTTTTCATATTTTGTGACACGTATACTAGTAATCTTGTTGTAAGCTCTCATGGAAGCCCTGTTTATATGTTGACATTGTGCTCTTGGTACAGGGCCCAGTGTTTCTTTTTTTGACATTATGTGCCTCTGGAGATCTTGTTTTTGTGATGTCATTTTGCTCCTGATGCAGGCTAAACTGGAAACCTTGCCTTTATGTTGACATTACTTATACCCAGACTAAGGTAGAACCAATCACAACCTAGAACATCCACATGCACACACTGACCCAGGAAAACTCATGTGTGAACAGTTCCACTAACTTACAGCAAGTGATCCACTTTACTACATGTGGATTTTGGAACCATAGTGGCAGGTGCCATCTGCTAGGACCTGGGAATTCTTCTCGGAATTCCGAATATTAGAATTTGTGCAAATACGTGAAGTCTATGTAAAAGTAATTGTTTTTAGTGAAGAAAATATAGTATGGCACAACAACCCAGATGCTTTACAACGACAACACTGGCAACTTATTTCCTTTGTTTTTATATTTCTTTTAATTTGAAGTCTGTGCAGTTCCTTACATCCATCATTCATTTAAATTTGTAGTGCTGTGCATTTCAAATTAAAAAGAAAAATGGTTGTTCAAAAATATTATAATGACATTATATTTCAGGGGAAGCCAGTGGATTACTTTGTTCTCATACTAGAGGGCCATGTTGAAGTAGTCATAGGAAAAGAAGGTTTGACATTTGAGAGCGGACCTTTCACTTACTTTGGCCTTGCAGCCCTTTCCCAGACCCAGACTTTAGGTAAGTATCATTGGGAAACATCATAAATCGGCACTTTTATTCAAGTACTGATGTTTGGTTGAATGTGATTTTTCTAGAGTGACTCATGGCACAGTAATCTTCAAATATCTGTTGGTAGGTGTGTCACCTTTTTTTGTCCCACTTTCTCCTCAATGATTTGAAAGGAGACAAAGGCTGATGTTTGGAATTAGTTGTTATGTCAATACTATGAAATTTAGTGGTAGCATGTATGGATTTTTAAAACGACTACATTATATGTAAGATTTAGTTTTGGAGGTATCCTTTAAATACTGTAGCATAACGTATAGTGACGTAGTTAATACTATAAATTGTATTGTATCTATGTTTCTCATTCTTTGACTTCGTCATTTTGTTTGATTATAATATGTTATTCTCTGTCAGATCCTCTTTTTGACTCGGTATTTAACTAAAGAAAAGGATATACTAGAGGCAAATTGAGGTGATTCAGTGTGTTAGTTTCTCTGTCTGTAAGTATACACATTTGCCTTTTACCCAGCCAAACACAGGCAATGTTACTAGTCTCTAGTGTGAATCATAACAAAATTAGCAGCACTTTAGGTCTGTTTGATGAAAAAATATCAGTTGCCCAGAAATAGATTTTTCCTACGTCAAAATCCCTTAATTTTTCGTGAATATTCTATTCTAGTACTGTACTATCTTAATTTGCTTTAAAACTACATTTATTGAATGATGAAATATGTTGGAGACTGCACTGGGCTATATTTGTAATAGGATATAAGGTTAGGTAAGTGATAGGATGTTTACATACATAAAAGTATGATATATCATATCCTGTGCCAGCAGTCATTAATCTGCTTGACACATTGTGTTAAGCAATTACTTCTAAATGGAATGTTTTCGTAGAATATCGTATTTGATATTATGTGAGCCATGTAGGTTTAACACCTTCAAAACCTAGGAGTGTTTTTCAAAATGCGCATTTCTTGTTCCAGGTGAATCTCCATCAGCATCCACTCAGCTTAGTAAAGGCAGCATCAAAGGAAGCGTCCAGTCCTTAGATTCAACAAAATTCACGTTTGTACCTGATTACTCGGTTAGAGCTATAACCGAGGTAAGTTTATCGAATTATATCTGAGTAGTACTTGATCATAAGTGGGTATTTTTTGCATTAGTTTAAATTTACTCCCGCTTATGATGTAAAATTGTTTCTGTTTTAATACATTCAGTTATTTTTGGTACTATTTTGTAGTTTTGGTTGGTACTGAATATAATAAATTTTTAGGACATTCTGGTATGTATGGTGACTTTCTTGACAGTCCAAAAAATCAAAACTTCAGAATTTTAGTTGCTTACAATTCTTATTTTCTAGATTTTGATAGTTTTCATATTTATAGTCTACAAAGTTTTATGTTTCATCTTTTCATATTTTATCAGTTGTTATAGTTTCACTTTTATTTCTTTCCCATTTTCATTTTTAGTATTTCAGTTATATAGTCTAAATAGTTGAGGTGTAGATTTATTTTTTTATATTTCAGTGAACATCTACAAAAAGCAATATAAATAGAAATATTTATTTTGTACTGGTACTTTGCATGTTCTTGAATTAAAAATTTAGATTAGGCCTTTACATCCTTTTCAATCTTTCAGGTTATGTACCTGAAGATCCGCCGTTCCCATTACATTGCTGCACGGCGTGCGTTCCTTTTGGAGCAGTCACAGAAAGAACCGTATGCAGAGAACTTTGAGAAGGAAATGGCAAAGGTAAGATCATGTGGTAGGTCTTTTGTTATTATATAACTTTATTTAATTAAAATGGTTTCAACTTCAGTAAAACAAGGTCAAGATTTTGAGAGAGGTGTTTTGAGGCAAGAAGAAACTATGGGGAATAATAGATTAAAGTGTAAAGCAGATGGTAATTGCAGGTGGAGCCAGAGCTTTAGTTTATGCAAGGCAAAGTTCCCTGTAATGTCACCTTCATAATGAGCATAGTTGTATAATCTAGAGAGAGATATTAGTGTAGGAAAGCAACAACCAACAGAAGAGATTAGGGTATGATCAATATAAAGTCATTCAGTTTTAAAATTGTGAGGAATATGGTAGTACTTTGTTTATAACCTGTCAAAAGGTACTTTTGTAATATTATTCTCAGTTAGGGAGGTACAAAGTTCACTGTATGTAGACTGTTACAAAGTGCTTTTGTGGTGTACCTTTAGTCCCCAGCTGCATTCCTTTCTGTCATTTCATTAGCTCCTGTTTGTTTTTTCTTTCCTAGCCATCCAGTTATACTTTCTTCATCCAGTTTAAACCTTTCATTTTAGAACATATCATACAGGAGAGAACTGCCATTTTCTAGAATTAATTTGACATAATAATTAGATTAAATTACACCTGAACATCAGTCATTTTTAGTGTTAGTTATTGACAGTGATTTTACTAAGCTAACGTTGACCTTTGAACTCTCCTCAGATGTTGATTGAAGATGAGGATCCTGTTTCTCCCAATTGGGATACCACAACACCAACATCGAAGGTAAGAGATTCATCAAAACTTACTTTGGGGAAGTTAAAGCATTCTTTGTTGGAAGGCATGCTCAGATATTGTTACATTACTTCTTGCTTAAAGTTGCTATAAAATCAGACTTTTGAGAGTTAATGTCATTCATGTTGAGGCTTTTATACAAAGTTGAGCTTTTGTTTGCTATTGGTTGCTTGTAAATAAAAGTAATTCATTATTAACAATCTACTATGTATATACGTACTACATTGTATTACTAACTGAGTTGATTAACCTGAGTAGTACTAAATTAGCATTAGAGAAGTCTTTTACTACATAAATCTTGGGCACCTTTTTGCTATGTAGGTCATTTAACTCAAGTATCACAATTTAAGGATACATTTTTCTTCTGAGAACTATGTTTTTTCCCATTTTAGTCTCTCTCTTTTATAACCTTTAGACATAGTAATTGTTTTGAGTAATATACATTATTTACAATTGATGCTTTTGAGCCTGCAAAGGTAATAAGGCTTGCCGTTTAATAATGCAGTTTACTTTCTTGAAAGTTTGTTACCAGCTGTATGAGAACAGTTTCCACTATTAAGAAATACTATATTATTTGCATAAGCATTTA
Source organism: Macrobrachium nipponense (assembly GCF_015104395.2). Taxonomy (NCBI): domain Eukaryota; kingdom Metazoa; phylum Arthropoda; class Malacostraca; order Decapoda; family Palaemonidae; genus Macrobrachium; species Macrobrachium nipponense. The sequence goes on along the minus strand of NC_061102.1, from coordinate 2,776,634 downwards.
AGTCAAAAGTAATTCAGCCTTGTTTGCCTGACTGGTACTATTTGAAATAAATGCCTCACATCTGGTTGACAACCAGACTACTGTTTTTGAAACTATTACATTACACTCATAGTTCACTGGGAGTTATCTGCTCCATATTGAGAATATTTTATAAAGAACTTTAATATATTGAGGGATTTTGGACAAGTTGATACAATAGGGGCGTTTTAGACTTGTGGTGGACAATAATTGTTATGCGAAGTAGTGATAGAATTTAGATTACTGAACTTTGCTTTTCATTTTTCTAAGTTTTCTTACTAGATCAAAGTAATTGTTGATGGTACTGTTATCCTTGCCCTGTGGTGAAGTGAAAGACTTATGCCAAGTACAGATAGTGTGAAAACACTGTGGCCAAAGTGGACCTGATGGTAAGTTCACAATGTATGGTAGCCTAATGACCTTACAGCGTTAAAAACATGTTGGCTTATACTCCCTACCATAGTTGATAAACCAACTCCAGCTTTTATGTCTTTTATAGGCATACTTCTTCCAGCCCTGCATTATGTACAGTACATAATGGTAAAGAAAACATGAAAATACTGGAGCATAATATCATTTATAATGTAGAGAAAGTGGGATTACTGGTTTAAATGTTTAAATGTACAATGAAAATGAACTGTTATATTTGAAATTATATATTAACGCCTCAGTGAGTGGTTGGTATGGTGTTAGCGTGCCACCTCTGTGGCCACGAGTTCGATTCTTGGGCATTCCATTGAGGTATGAGAGATGTGTAATTTTGGTGATAGAAGTGCACTCTTGACGTGGTTCGGAAGTCACATAAAGCCGTTGGTCCCGTTGCTGAATAACCACTGGTTCCATGCAACGTTAAAACACCATACAAACAGACAAACAATAATTATATTTAACCTTTAATGAAATATAACATATAGAAGTTCCACATTTCAATCTGAACTTGATCATTTTAAACATGGGATCCATAGCTTTTTTTTCTACTCTAGTAACATTTTTACTCTTAAGCCATTCTTAAAGTTATAAGAAAAAGTTTTACAATTATTGGGCGTATCATAAATGGACATAATATACTGTAATAGTGTGTAAGAGGCTAAAACATTTAAGAACCACACAAACGTAGCGAAACAGTTACACAGATGAAAAAGGTTAAAACTAAAAACTGTATGAAAATATCAAAATATGTTCAACAATAGTGAAGTGAAACACTGTCCCAGTTTAAAATATTTTCTTTCAAATATAATAAAAACTGATCCTGCTCTGCTGTCCCTTGCCTTTCATCAGTATTTTTTAAAATGGTTATGTTTTATATCATAAGTTTGGTAGGTTTTATTCATTTTGTATCTTTTTAGTTTTATTATTTCAGTAAGTTCCATACGTACTGTTTATTATGTAGTGAAAGTAATTTCTTAAAACAAAATTCACTTTTTCATTCAAACTTACTACTTACATAGTACAAGTACCCTCTTCTGTGAAATAGTACCCTATTCTGTGCTCAAGAAAGTACAGTCTCCTGAGAAAGAGAACAAAGGAGGTGTTTGCCAGTATTAACACACGTGTGCAGCCAGGGATCAAAGGGTGGCAGTAGGCACATGGCTTATTCCACGTGGTTGAAAGCAGTCACCAACTGTCAGAAAAGAACATTTGAGAGGAGGGCACTTTAGTGATAAGTAGTGAGTTTGTTTAAAGAAACTGTTTTTAAAAGATTGCATTTGTTTCACAAAAACTAAGTACAGTATACGGTCGGTCCCTGGTTATCAGTGGACTCGGTTATCGGCGATTGGGTTTTATGGAACTTGTCTAGTGCCATAAAATCGGTGATTTATGGCGCCATAATGGGCTGAGTTCCCGTCATCGGCGCCATAAATCACCGAGTTTCAGTTAATGCCGGTTTTCTCTTATCGGCACACCCTCGGGAACAGAACCCATGCCGATAACCGGGGACTGCTTATACTTGTAATGCTCAAGTCTAGATTTGGATGGGATGGATAAAGCTGCCAGAGAAAATACCTGATTTGGTTGGTTGAGATTTATGGGAAATATCAATGAGGCATGTTGGAGGTGAAGAATTGTCAGTCTCTGGCCATAAGATAGATAGTACTATATATGTCAGAGCAGCAAGATTCCATGGATTTCTAGAGAAAACAGGAGGCTGTACTCTGTTGTTGAGACAGGTTGTGGAGCATTATTGGAAATTCCTGTTTCCATGCCAGACACTGCCTTTCAGTACTACTGTGTTCCGTCAACCATTAAATTTAGCAGCCATTTCTTGTTAGGTACAGAGACCTCCTGCTCTTATGGTCCGTGATCTTGATTTAACTAGAATGAATCGGAATGAATCTTAGAAATTTTTGGAAATCTTTACATCTTGGCCTCTGACCCAGAGAAAAATTGTCAGCTATGCTTTTTCAAGTATCAAAGACTTTGATTTTTGTGATCTCTTGTGGATTTGGTGTTCAGAGCACTTGTTTACAGACTGAAGCAGATTGATTGCATTTATAGCTATTGCAACTGTTCTGAATAATGGTTACTGGAAGCAGTTCCTTTATTGGAGTGCCCCAGTTTGAAGTTGGTTGCTGCTAAGGTCACTGGAGCAGCTCCTGTTGTGATGCTGGTCATTTGAGAGAGATTTATCATCTGGAAGGCTCTAGTGAAATAACCGTGACCCGGAATGCCATCACGTCTTCAGTTGCTACTCAAGACTGGATCAACTTTTTTCAGAAGTAGAGCTTTAGTTGCAGTCTTTCGAGTAAAATCAAGGTGGTAATGACTTCTGGAAGCTTTTGAGTACAGATATGAAGGTAGTGTACTGTAATGGTAGATCCTAAGGACTGTCTTTCTTGTTTCTGTGGAACCAAATACTACTGATGAACCATCAATCCAGAGAATGACAGTTTTGGTGTTTGAAGAATGTCTTATATGTCAGCCCTGGAGACTTGTGTAGTCATCAGCTGTTATTGGTTGGGTTGTCACTCATGATGGGATCTGTCATATTGATTTTTTAAGTCCCTCTTAAGTATGATCTGGTTAGACAGTCAATAATCTTCTAATAAAACATTTGATGACTTTGATGGTGATGTTGGAGCAGCTTTGGTTGTAGGAAAAGCCACTAGAATGGCTCTGAAAAGACTCAGGAAATTGTTGCTGGATACATTATTAGAAAGTGGAGTATATATCTTTGCCAGTAACAAGGTGTTCCCCACCAATGGATCATTGTAAGAAAAGGTTGATTATTGTAAGTAATTTTTCTTGCTTAATAGTAGAGAATGCAGCTTGTGCTCAGCTAGCTGTAGGCTTTCCTTTATCTTAGTTTTGTAGTTTTAGATTTTTTATTTTTTTTTTTATTTTTGTGTCTGTAAGAGACAACCAGTCATGAAGAAAAGACTACGTATTTAGTTTAGTGACTGGAGTTAGTATCCATTCAGTTTCTTGCTAACTTTCGGCTTTGCATATATTTGTACTAGTATTAGTTTAGTAATTATGATAAGCAAGCCTTCTGCTTTTCTCTGTATAGTCCCAACTTTGCTTGCTTCTGCTTGGGTGTTAATGAGCCTGTTTCATATTTTGTTATTATAAGTATGCTTTTCTGTATGTAGTAGTAGTGATCTTTCCTGCGTTTCATATATGACTCTTCATACTCATGGCATTTTGATTTATTGTAGCATTTTGCCTTTCATTTTACGTACAGTTTTCCAGTCTTCTTCGTAGATTGCGTTTTACTTTCTGCTTAAGCATTGTACCCATGTGTATATGAACTATATGTACTTTGTGATTTGTATAGGTATAATTTGACAGGTATTGTACTAGTAGTTTTGCTTCATCTTTCTTGTTACATTCTGCAGTACATTATCATACCAATGCATGACTTGACCCTATATTCTCTAGGTTATGCTTCCTATCATTTAGGGGCCAGGTTTGTTCTCTCGAGCTCATTTGTCATACCAGCCACCTAGGATTAAAATGGAGCTTTTACTTTATCAGGAGAAGTTACACGAGACATTCTGAGAGTGCCACAAAGGTTTTTTACTTGTTTACAGCTTTGGCCTTGTGGCTTTCAGCAGAACTTTTGGTGCCAGTAGTAACTGAGCAGCTTGCCATATGCACCCATTGTTATCAAGTGCCTCCTTAACACTTGGTAGCTGACACTTTGTTTGCAACTTTTCATCTGTCTGACCTATACAGGGTGAGCATCCTGTAGTACAAAATGCAAATGTCAACCAGATGGACCTCCCAGATCAAAGTACAAGCTGGGGTTCATAGCCTTCTTCAGATTTGCCTTGTGGTATCTTGGGGGACCTTTGCTTCACTTGCTTATTTCTCTTCTATTATGACTGCTGCGCTAGCAAGCAAGAAGCACTCTATCACCCACATATGTGGCTCAGAGAGAATCCATGACCAAAACTTTCCAAATGGACATACCTTTCAACACAAAATTTTGTCAAGAGGAACAGGGATTTAACCCTCGAGCTTCACCAGGATAAGACCTGTGCCAGTGTTTGGAGCTATGCAAGATCTTAGCTGTTTTAGTGACTAAAGTCAGTTACGAAGGCTGACATGAGGACTCTTAGACAAACAGCAAACCCTTGACTAGCTATGTATTGTTGAACAGAGCACAAACCTTGTCTAAGAAGTTTTGTGCATAAAGAATGTCTCCTTAGCTTACTTCTGTAAGTAAAGGTTCTGACTTTAACAACACCTAAAGGTGATTGGAAACCCCAAGAGTCTGAAGAGATTTTGGTTTCCCTCACCTGGAATTATAAAAGCATCGGTAATCAGTAACCCGTAAGCTGACGGTCCTCCACATATGATACACTGAGTCCAAAGACCCAGATTTGTCAGCTAAAAGAGTTTTTTCTGGGAAAGATATGGACAAAATTAATCTTTTTGGCAGCATGGCAGCTGCAATGAGGAACCTGAGGAATTCTGTGCTTGCCCATACTTCCCAATACCACAGAAGCTGAGACATTGCCACAGTAGGAAGGGTTATCATCAGGAAGGGTTATCATCATCCAAATAAGTCAACCCTCTCCATATCCAGGTTCTACTCTAATTAGGTCATATGTACCTCCACCCCTTCAAGATAATTTTTAGCAGCAAGACTTGGCTGGGAGAGGCATTTGATCCAACATCATTTGTTGGCAAGGTGTTATCTCCAGAAAGTTTTGAGGTTTGTACAGAAGATATTAGCTAAAACTTGGAAAGGTACCTACTTATAATTAATGTTTGTCAGACTTCCTGGAAATTTCCTTGTTTTGTTTGATGAGGCAAGGTTTTTTTTCAAATTTTTAGCAGGATTTTCTCACTGGTAAAAGGGAGATGCATGAATGGAATAAGATTCTGCACATCCTTGGTTAACTAGCTTGTTCATACCTTCATCAAATTCTATGGTTATGTGAGGCCTTAGGTCTACAGATTAACTGGGAGAGGTCAGTAAACTTTTTTGGTTACCAGATATTTCATTCCTGCAATGATTTTTACAAAGCAGATCCCCTTTTCAAAGATGTGTCAATCTGTGAAAGGTAATTTTATCCCTTTGGGTAATCAGTTTGGATTCATTCTTTGCAAATAATGAATTCAGTCTGTCTTTTCCAAGGAGATTAAATTATCTCTAGCCACATCTCAGCAAATTCTGGACAGCAGCAGTGCAACCAAACAGCCACTTCCCCTCTCATATGGCCTGTGAGATTTTCATTGGTGGCAAAATTCTCAAAACTTCAGGGAAGAAGTCCTACTGATCACTGCTTCTCCAGGTGATGTCCCTTTCACAGATGCATCAAGTGAGGGGTGTAGAGCTCACGTCTTCAACTTTACATGCCTTTACCCTTTATGTGAGAGCCAAGGCAGCAGGAATTAACTGACAATACAACCACAGTGGTTTAACTAATGAATGAAGGAGCATGATATCGCAAACTGTGTCACCTGGCTGTCAGGGTCTTCACTTAGAAGAGCCAACAAATTGGTAATTATCCCTAGGTATGTTCCAGAAGTCACTTTGTAGTTGGAGGCAGACTCAGCGGAAGGAATTGAGTGCCCTCCTTGTAATGGTTGTAACGTCCAGATGTGTATAAGGCAGTGTAGCAGCTGTAGGGCACCTCTTGGTGAATTTATTCATGACCAGCCTCAGTCACAAGATCCGACTATTTCTCTGCTCTTTTGAGCCTCAGTCAATGACTCCAAAGGCATTGCAGATTTTTGTGTGATGACTACCCAGGCAAGACAAGTTTTTGTTTGTCAAAACCCCATCATCACCAGTTCCATGGAAACTTGGAGGTGTTATAACTTATAGTTATCACAGTAGGGACAAAGATTCATCCAGAGGTATTTCTAAGCCTTAGAAAATTTCAGTCCTCAACCTATACCTAGCATAATGGAACCTCTTTTGTAGTTGCTGCTGTGAAAGTGGTATTGATTTAGTTGATACTTCTGTTTCCATCTTAGCTGATTTTCTACTGCTTTAATGCCTCAGAGGCAAATGAAAGAATATAAACCTGCCCCTTCTGAAGTCTTTAAGCGTCATGGACTCGGTGTAATGTCTCTAGTGGAACTTGAAAGGTCATGTCAATATACCTAGATGGTGTTTCCTTATAAAATGACAAAACCCTAGATAGGACTCTTAGTTAATTATCCTCCAAACCTTAAGGTGAAGCCTTTGTAAATTATCTTACCCTGAACTCTCTTTTTCTGTTGTGTATTTTAAGTCTCAGGGTGAGTCAGTGAACTGTATGTTTTATTGACTAATGTCACTCATACCAAGGATATTATGTCAGTAGTTTGGTCATTTGTAGCTGGCTAGGTAGCAAAGACATGACACCAAATAGCCAAGACCAAACCACTGTGCATTTATCATTCCATCATTCTCAACCCATGCTAAAAACAAGGAGAACCACCATTTCTCCCATATCAGAGCAACTGTCTTTATTGTAAAAGGACAAAAGATTCCAGAGGGACAGTCAGGCTGTTCCTTTCAGTTGGACTTTACAGGAAGCAAGTGACAAGAAATACCACTTCACTTTGGCTTAGACAACGTATCTTAAAGGCTTAGTCTAATGTAATGGATAACCAAATAGCAAAAGGAGAAATGCTTGGCCTTAAGATCAAAATTCTCTGCTTCCTTACTTTTTTTTTTCTTTAGAGAAATCTTAATGTAAAGTCAGTGGTAATGGTAAGTATGTGGAGGTGTCATTTAACCTTTTGTGAATTTCTGTCTTAGGATTGTGACAACGGGGGGGTTACAACCATTCTCATTAGACCCAGTAGTACCGGTGGGATAAGTGAACACAGCTTCAATGTAGAATTTTGATTCTGAAGATTCATCATCATCACTTTAGTCTTCCTCATTATCCAACATGGTATCCAAGGTATAGACTTTCTTGGGTTATTTGCCTCTATATCTTGAATAATGGGTAAGTAATGTCCTCTACTGTGTCAGTCACTGGAGTGCTTTATGTTAACAGTACACAAATTACAAACCACTTAGTTTTACTTCAGATGTTGGAGTTTCAACCTGATGATTACTACTCTGTTACTTTTAGAGCCTTGGGTTTATAGTTGCTTATCTCAACCCCAGCTGCTTTCACACAGATTTTAATGTTCTCAATCAGCTAATGCTGGAATATACAGTAGCAAAATCCTTCCTACAAAAATTACAACTTAGGCTATATACAGTACAGGAAGGGCCCCCCCCCCCGTTATTGGCAGGGGTTCCGTTCTCAGTGGAGTGCTGATAATTGAAAACCACCATTAACTGAAACTCGGCCATTAATGGCACTTATGTCGCTAAGTTTCGGTTAATGGCGCTGATAACAGTTATTGGCGTCTGTTAGGCATGTGATGGCGCAATAACTCTATTATTGGCACCTTATGGCGTAACCGAAACTCGGCCTTTGTGGCGTTGTAAATCACCAATTTTCTAGCCCCATAAAACCGTTTCGCCATTAACCGGGGGCTGCCTATATAAGTAACATGTTCTTGTTGAACCAGGTATAAACATATTTACTTACAAACCAATTACTGATTATATGGAGCTTTTACTTTCCAACTTCACTAATATCTTGTATTTGAATAATTAGATAGCATGAAGAGTGAGGCAGTTAACTGCTGGCGACCCAGGGATCCATTGGTTCATGTGAGGGGTTACTGTCAAACTAATGTCATGTCTAAAGTAAGGAATGAAGTGCCTGGGATTTTGATGACCAAAAAATTTGGCTGATTATAAGTAATGTGGTTGTTTCTTAAATTTTATTTTGTGAGGCTCCAGTAGTGACATTCTGTAGTAAGAGATAATGCAGTTATTATTATCATGCTATGTCATCATCACCATGGCCTCCAACAGGCTCTAACATAAAGGGCCTATGTGAAAGTCCTTCACTAAGGTCTTTCCTGGGCATACCTTCCTCAATCCTCCTCTCATCACCAGCCTCCCAACTTGCAGTTCCCATCCAACAAGTAGGTCTGTGTCTTCTAACTTTTCAAGTGTCCACAGGAGCCCCACTGACACATGTCATGTACTCACCTCCTTAAAGCAGTGTGAAGGACATGTTAAAACCATCACCATCTATCCTTCATCATTACCTCACCTACATATACAGTAACTTTTGCAATTTCCTGTATAGCATCATTTAACTTGGAACTTTGTGCCTCAAGCTTTATTCTTCAGATAAAATTCGTTGTCACGGCATGATTTCACATCTACTTAGCTGTATAGATTGCACTAAGCTAATGTATAGCCACACTTTTATTCATAATTTCAGTCTTATATGATTTGTAGATCATTTTCAGCCTGGCCTTTGTTTGATTTTCCTTGTTTAGTTTTTCACCATGCATTGGGTTTGATGCTTATTATTCTGTAGGGCCTAATAAGTGCAAGAACTTTAAGAAATTCACAACCACTTTTTAAAAATAGGTAATAATTGCTTTTTTTGTGTACAGTGTGCCTTTTTTTTGTTCATGAGTGATCACGTAAATTTGTGTTCAACAGTGGTCAGGAAGTAAGCTATTGAAACTGAAAATGGTGCTGTTTAAGAGCTGATAGCTAAGTAGTCAGATGAGGAGTTGTAGGGAAGGAATGTGTGGGTTCTATACAGGTGACATTAAATCATATGGCTGAATAACTTATTCTATACTGCATTTGTACAGTGAATAGAATTGTATATATAGAATCTAAGCCTGATAAAATACCTCCTAAATTTTTATTTCTTCTAGACACACAAGAAGACATGCATTTAATTGGTGTGTTAGTGTATAATAGAAATTTCTTAGCTCATCTAATTGTTACAAGGACAACAAGTGGCAGTGGAATATCCTCAGAAAGATATTCTTTTACTGTACTTACAGTATTCTGAGGCTATGACCAAATGAAAGCAGCACTGTCAAAAGACTTGTGTGCTAAGGAGGTAAAAATACCAAAATGTTTTGAAAAATTAAAGAAGAACTGGAAAAAAATGTGAAAATTAGTGGAAACTTGGATAAAACTTTGAATAGTTGCTAGTTGAGACTAACAGCCATACAGCACCTGCACAATTCCCACCTGACAAAGACTGTGCCGTAGAGAGAAGGGGTCTTGGGAACATTTCATGGTATAGTGAATAGCATTATAAGTAATGGGTTCACTTTTAAAAATTGTTTAATAGAAACCCTCATAATGTAAATCTTAAGTTTAAGAAACCCTTATAGGTTAGATCTTAAAAGGGAGAGGTGGATGGTATTTCACTGACAAAGGCAGTGCTGGAGAGAAACTGTAGAAAGGTTTAAACATTTTGATGACTTTATTTTGTTTGACAAATGTTGTATTGAATGCTGGAATGTGTTAATACAAAAGAATTTCAAAGGGAGAGGCATTTGATGTTCTGAAGATTAGTAGATATGACTGTAATATCCTTCTCAGAAAAGCAGAATTATTTTACGGTCTTATTTTTTTATTTACACATTCTCGATTTTTTATTTGCAAAATTCTAGTGTTATAAGTATTCTATTTCACTTCAAGGCAAGTCTTGGAAAAGGGTGTCTTCAGGGTGGTACTTGACAGTACGGTATTAGTTGAGTGTTCATGTTTGGAGCATTTCACACTAAGTATACTTCTTTAGGAACCACATTGACTGGTTTCGAGGAGACTTCTTACTCAGAAGGTTTATGGTTTTAGTTGAACTGATTTATTTACAAGGCTTTAATGTTTATGCATGTATTTTTGTCCACAAAGCAAGAAATTGAATTTTGGTTGACAGATTAATGTAAATACAGTCTCTTAATTGACAAGTTTTTAACCCAAGTTCCTTATTTTTGTACACTAGTACAGATATTTACATTAAAATACTGTACAGCATTTACAGTCAGTGTATTGTACTGTATCAGCATGACTTTACAAGTTGAATACAGTTACAGATTACTTCAAGAATGCTAGCTTGAACTAAGAAGTATTAGCATGATGTTTCAGATCATGTACAGCATAGTTCTTTTGGAAATTGCTAACCTCAGTTAATATGTTAATATCATGCATGTTGATATACTTTACTAATGATAATTAAAATGTGCTTTGCAACAATATTAATATAATTCATAACTAATCGTTTGTAGGCTTCAGATGTCAGGAAGGTTTAACCTGTTTTATATTAGTATTTTCAAGGTGTTATCTCTAAGTGGAATTTTCCTAAAGACATCCTTATGCTGAGCAGACTTGAGGATTTCATCACATTTTCTTGACTTTCGTGGGTCTAATATACTTGGCATGGTTTTTGAATGTGTGTATAATTTGCTCTTGAAACTGATGTAAGCTATGTATGTTACGGTTAAATGATAGTAGTACGTAGATGGTTAATCTCATTTTATGAAGACTCTGCTGACTTGCATAATTTGTCTCTAGGTAGTGCCAGATAAGAGAAACCTGTTATAGGATAAGAGTTTACACCTTTTGCAAAGCAAATTAAGTAGGTGTTGAGTGGTGTCTAGAAATCCTTGCATTATTTTATTTATACCATGTACCCCTCATGACAGGAGAATATCTCCAAAGATCTGATAATTGTTTTGATATTGATCTTGTTTTTTCAGTTGCTACAGTAGCTAGCTAGCTGCTTGATGACCCCTCCCTAAAGTTATAATAAACCTGAGGTATTGGAAAATTATGGTGGTTGGTTCATAAGGTGTTGAATTCTTTTATTTTCTATTTATGTTGTGTACCTGTAAATTCTGTACTAGTTTTTGTGGCTTTGTCTTAGTGTCTTCTTATGTTTTGTCCATTGAAAGTCTTGGAACTTTACAAAAGCAACCAACTCCAACACCTTTGAATCAACACTACTTTATTTGTATAAATGACAAAAACTGAACTGCAGACACCTAATTCGATTTTCAGACATTTATTGTACGTATTACATTTAACCTTAATATAACCCTAAACAAAATTTTTCAACAGATTCAGGAATAACCCTAACAAGATTCACCTCATGTGGCATTTGAAGGCTGGAGTTATTGTGTTTAGGTAAAGTTTCAAGATGTTGGCTCTCATTTACTGACATACTTAACTTACTAACTTGGGTAACCTTTATGTGTATGCAGATACTCTTATGGGTTAATTTCTTGCAAGGGTTAGGGATGATGAATGTTTGATAGGAGTTTCAAAGATTTGGTTTTAAATTGCCATATTTTTCCTATAAAATGCATATCAATTTGGTAAGATAAAGTATTCCTCTGGAAAAACTAGTTTACTGGCTGCTAAGTGGGGAGACTTAGAATTGCACATTGATCAGTTTTGATTAACAGGCATTGTGAGGAACTTAATGCTAGGACTTTTGTTTGGAGGTTTCATTGTTGGAATTTTCAATGTCAGTTGACTGAAGAGTTATACATAATCTAGGTTTCCAAAATGGCAGCCATTTAATTGTTTGGCGATATATTGAATATACCTTCTTATCCATTTACAAACTTTCATCATAGTAGTATAGCAAGGGATGACTATTTATCAAGTTTTGTATGGATATGCCAAGTTGTTGAAAAAGGGTAAAGTCAGATTAATTTTTTATGGAAATTGAAGGGTTAGTTTTTGTTAACCAATACATAGAGCTTTAAGTCACCATAACATCAGCTTATGATAGATGTAATATTCTGTTCTGTAAGAATGTGTCCAAGTCAACTGAAGAAAGAATTTTTTCACTATTGTGGGTGTAACTTTCCTATCACAAATGGGTAATTTAATAGCAATAATAATTTTGCATTACTAAGATAGACTTTAACTAACAAACTAATTATTGCACATACCTGTCCAAAGATCCTCTTGTTTTCTGTGTATCTTATCTCACAGGCTATTAATGTTCAGATTTATTTTCAGTAGGGGTTAGAGTTTGCTTATTTAATTAGATTTGCATCCTCATTGGCCATATGTGGGAGACATTTTTAAGATTTCGCTTTATGAGATAAGGACATGTTCTTTAATATAACCATAAGTAATTACTTGTTTTATTTTTAATTCTAATACGTTTACAATAAAAGGAATTTTCTGATTATCTATAAGTAAAATTTGGCAATCTGCAGTTCTTTCTCTTACATTCTCTTTTGTCTTCCCAATGCATATGGCTTTATTTACATTGTTTGCTTGGTGGCAGGTAGCACAGTGTTACAACCCCACTATGTATTGAACAGTTGGTTGCAAAGCTTAATTGCTAACTTTTGCTGAGATTGCAAATGCTTTGAAACAAGGATGAAAATTGAAAACATATATGTTTTGAAGTTAGTTTTCGCAAAGATTAAGAGGTCTCTCTCTTATAAAATGCTCAGTGCCCCCATTTTGGAGTAATTTTATGTTGCTCATCTACACTGACCTCAGTTTATTACTGCTTCCAACAAAATGAGTAAATTATGAATTTGTTGACCTTAGCGCAGCACATTGGTTGAATTTGTCACCATATTGAATTAGGTAAACATGGCACAGATATCACTGATAATTATGAAGTACAATGAAGTGAGGGGATGTTTAGTTAGGTTAATGAGAGAGGTCTCTTGTGTGCAGAAGAGCAAGGCACTGGAGGGGGACAGTTGCGGTAAGTAAAAGGTTTCCCTTCCTCCAAAAGTCATACAAAACAGAGCCATGGCTCTCTCTTGCTGCTTAATTCTGAACAGAAATTTCATGCTGAAGAGCATCATCTCCATAAGTTGTGATTAGCCTGACATTTTAGAAGATACAGCAACCCTAAAGGTGGTAGTTAAAATTCTGTGGTGAATGTTGTGGATAGTGGCTATCACAATCCCCCTACCCAATAAGGGTTCCAGATATTGTGACAAGAAGGTTGCTACCACAAATACCTCATAAGAAATTCAGTGAGGTTTCTCATATGGAACATTGAATGTATTATTTTGCATTCATACATGAGAAGAAGCATCATATCTCTTATTTATGCAATATTGCTCACATTGCCACTGGATAACCAAGATATACATAGTCGTTCTTGATAAAGGGAAATTACTATCTTCTCCCAAGTAAGTATTTTCACCAATAGGGAGCCCTCCATTCACCATACCATTACTTGTCATTTTTGGGTTTACTAAACAAGTGACTGAGGATCATTGTTACTAATGCTGCTTCTTATACCTCTGACATTTTTCTCTTTACTGTCTTTTGAGCGAAGCCTGTGCCTGTTGCAGTTGTTTAAGACAGCAACATGAAGAAAGAGCATTACTTTACAGAACTCAATATGGTTCTGCTTTTTAGACGAGATGGAATCTGCTATTGAACATCGTACCATTTTACAGTTGGGATTTTTCAATGGCACTGTTAGGAACATATGGTATTTGCCTTATTTCTGTGTTGGGATTATTTTATGTTCAAGCTTAGCTAACCTTAATTAACTGCCTTTCATGTACATTTATATTAAGTATGTTGTTATCAGAAATGTTTGCTAGCGTTCAGCATCTCAGGACGGCAGACACATACATGGATTTTGTTGCAGGGTTTCTTTGGGAAGACCTCCTGAAATAATTCAATTCATTTTTATGCTTAAAAGGAAATTCTGTTACCATCATGGCCCTTGCTACTGGTCACAAAGAAATAGATTGAGGATAGATGCTGTAAAAACTTTTGTAAAGTGTTTTCTGTAACATTATTTATTATTAGTGAAAGCACTAACACAGAAAAGGGATGGTTAAGTCTTGAGTTTGAGAGTGTGGATAGTGGTACGTACACAAGTCACACGTGGAATGATGCGAGTTGTAACTTGGAGTTGTAATTTGGTGTAGACTATGTATCCAACATGTCCCAACATATCCTAGTACAGTAGGATTACCTAACATTTTCTCTTAAAGGGAACTTGATGTCTCACCATTCTAAGACCATGAATTACATGAAACAAAACCAAGTTACAAGATTTGAAGGTATCACAGTAGTAATCACTTTAAACAAGTCTAGGCTCTTAATAAAGTTGTCTTGACTGTAACCTTATAATGAGGTTTAAAAATGCTGCACTGATAAATAATTGTCTCTGGTACAGCATATGGACTCCACATTAGCATCTAGATTCACTATGCAGTATCCATATAGGGATTAAAGTACCAGCTTTCTAACACCCTTAAATACATCTGAAGGAATTAGAATTAATCTGCTATTATTGGCCCTAGCATTTATCTCTAGTCTTTAGAAGACTGCAGTACTTATTGTATAATGTCTTATGTGTAGGAAAATTGCTTTGTTAGTTAAAAATAAAGAAGTAATGAAATCTGCCAGTAGTAGTAAAAAGAACCTTAGGCATCTTTTGTAGGAAACTGCGTATGGGATAAACCCCTAATTTCATCCACAGTTGTATAGGATGCCTAGGATTTGTAGATTTTAGAATGAAATATAGATTTCGTGAGAGTTGGCTCAGGATGAATCAGATGAGTTTACCCACAAATGCCTGTGAAGTAGTTCTGTTTTGTCTGTAGGGCTGGCTGAGTTCCAATCATTACCTTGTAAAGGAGAGATTAATGATAGTAAAGGATTGTAATGTGGTTGATTATTGCTTATTGGTTTGAAGTTTCATTTTTCTGCAAGTATATAAAATTGCGTCTCAAGAACTTTTGGCAAAGCTCTCATATTTCAGCAGGGAATGTTACTGCGGTTTGTCTGTGATGATAAGGATGAGGTCATTATTGAGACTTTACATGCTATACTATGATTGAAAGTTTCTGTCTCATGGTTAGCCAGTTACACTGAGCGATAACGCATGAATAAAATAGGTTTGCATTTATGAAACAAAAGTTTTCTAATCTTACAAATAAATGAGTATGTTTAACCCTAAAACCCAATATGAAAATTACCCTTAGTAAAAATATTACAAAGCAGAAAAACCTTGAAAACAAGCAGCAATTACTGTGATTGGACTTTTATCAGAATATGATAGTGATTTTGGGAATAAGAGTAGTACTATAGATTTAACCATGCGTACCTCCCAGAGACTGTAGGCAGAATGGAAAATAATCCAAGCAGAAGTTTAGGCAAGAATAGCATAATGTTATAAATGAAGGAAATGTGCCATAAGTTAGCATAGAGAGAAAATGTTTGCCATAAAAGCATCACTTCAAGTAGACAGGTGACTTTGCTGCATTCAAGGATATGGAGGGGAAATTGCAGTGACCTTATTACTAACTTCCATCTTGTTGCGCATGGAAATGACAATGAGGTTCACAGTCAAAGCCTGTTGCCTGAAAAGCGGAATAGGTAACGAAGTTGGCAGCCAAGGCAATGTAGGTGGGAAATGTTTACATTTCAGTTGACATTAGGGGAGATGATAAGCTATCATATGGGTCAGTATTTTGGGCTTGTAGTCAGTCCCTTTTTTAATGTTCTGGGTCCATAGCTTGGGTGCAATACGTAGTGCCTTTTTGGTTGGAATGGGAAAGTGTTTCCAGGAAATATAACTTGAAGATGATGGATTTGGATTGGATCTGGTGGCTTGCTAATGAAAAACTGGTTATGGGTGATGGGATGCTCTCTTTTATTCTGCAAAGACGTTGGTGGTTGGATAATGAGACCATTCCTTTTATTCTCTTCTAGTATGTGCTAATTATTGTAGTGCATTTGCTACGTTTTTGATGGTGCTACATATTTATTTTGAATGTGTTGGATTATTTGAGTATTTATTTCACTACTAACTATTGGAGGTTTCTCCTTATTTGTAAAGTGTGCAAAATTCTTTTGTGTTATTGTTGATACATAGCTAAGTCTGTGTACTGTACTGTACTGTACGTGAACTTAAAAATGTTATCTGTCTATTTTTTCCAGTCTTGAAAGATGCATGTTAGCTTGATGAAATGTGTGCCGGTAGTTATAGTTCATTGTTGATAGCATATAATGCAACTGGCAACTCATTTGTAATGTACTTTGTGCATTTTTCAAATCATTACAGTGCTGCTTTAAGTATATTTATCCTGAGGACATGAATTTCTTAAAAGACTCTAGACATAATTATGTGAAGTGTAGCATACAATACAGGAGTACGTAATTATTTCTGTTAGGTTTTATTGTTTTGCTATAGTTTTATGTTGAGGTCTTATTGTTGCCTTAAGAATGTTACTTTAACAGAAATATTTCTTCAAGTCAAGAAAGATGGCTCTGCAATTGCCCAGAAGATTCACTTTTGGTGTAATCCTTACTTACTTTCCTCATACAATGACTCCCTGTACATTAATTGATGTGATGGTATATGAGACCCACTTCCAATTTCAGTAGGGAAAAATCAGAGAAAACTTGTAGTGTATTCTCTGGTTAATAACCTAAGCTGTTGTAGCATGGCTGTATTGAATGTATAGGTATATACCATTTGTCCTAGACAGCTATATGGATTTCCTTCTTGTATTCACAGAATTATTTTTGATTCACATACCTTTTACTTTAAAATGTTTATGTTTGCCCATTCACCTGAACAAACTTTATTTCTTGTTGTATAGGAATGGCTTTGAAGTTTAAATATTGAAAAGTTTTTATTTGATAAATCCAGCTACAAGCAGAATGTATGGAAGAGACTATCGGAAAGAGTGGCCTCATCTTAATGGGAAAATTCCTGACTTACTCTGACTTAATACTAATTACATTCTTAAGCTCTGTGGAAACTTAATGCAATGAATAGTAGCTTTTGTGTGCAAAAATGTCAAATATACGTATACAGTTAAGGACAAACAAATGGTTGTGGTATTAAACCTTCATTTGGCAACTTTCCTTCAATTTCTGACAGGCTTTACTATATCTCACCTCATCATTCTTTACTCCAGACATACATTGGAAGTAAAGTATGTAAAATATTTCGGGATTACGTTTTTACTAACGAGTAGTGGACATAATTTAAAAAGAGAAAAATTACCAACATCTTTTATAGGTTGTTTTGCGCAGGAAGGAGGCAAGGCAAAATGACCTGAGCATAGTTAATCTAGCCACAAGCCTGTCCATTATTTAATGCCTGCATTACTTGTTGCAACAATTCCTTTATCTCATATACTAATTCCTTTATATATAGAATACCCAAAGTATTAGTACTTAAATAATAATAGTGATGTTTGATTAGATAAGTGTGCAAGACAGTATTATGGAATTGATCAAGTTGGCTAGAAACGTTTATGCTACTTTTTGAAAGTAGGTCTCGTATATTATCAAGTATTGTACAGTAGTATATAGTTGAGGCAAAATTAATATGAATAGAAAGTTTGGAAAGTTTGAAATCACATCTTGAATCAATTTTTAAGGCACTGATCAACTGTAACAAATATGTCCTTTTTTGTAAACAAAGTTAATATTTTCATAAAAACCTTTTACAATTAGCACACATTCATGGTCTTCGAATTATCTGGATGCTACAAACCCTCTGAAATAAAGAAAGAAGACAGCAGTCATTGCTATATGCTAATATTGATTCTCAGCTTTCTAGCATTAATCACACATCACAGATAGTGTTCATGCTATCTTTTTCAAAAATTGAGATAAGCAGGGTTGTGGTTACTCCTTTAAAAAGATATATAAATTATATATAATCTACATACCAGGCATTACAAACAGACTTAGAAAATTAATATACCATTCATGTTGGGTAGTCTAACCCGACTACCACATTAAATAGCTCTTGCTATTTCATCCTACAAAAGATGAAAAAAAAAAAAAAAAGTGGGCCTCTAGATCAGGAAAAATAGTTTTATGGTTTCAGTGGCCAGAGGATGAACACAAAGCTCTTAAGCTCTTCATTGTGAATAAGTACTGTTCAGTACTAACTGAATGCTTCAGGGAATCTGTGGATCCACCCACATATTTGCAATAATGACTGCCATCTTTCATTTTAACTCAAGGTTATTGTAATGTTCTATGGAGACCATGAATGTGGGTTGATTATAAATAATGTATAGCTCTTTGTTCTCTGCTAGACTGATTTTCTTGTCAAAAATTGTGTTGGCATCTACTTTGGTAATTTATAAGAGTAATAAATACCGGTGATGTAATGTTTCATAATGATTTGATTTTACAGAAATAACTGGGGGAAAATATTTTCCTATCCCACTTAATTGAATCTTTGAAGTGCCCCCTTAGTTTACTTAATAATGCAGGAATGATTTATAATCCACTAAAATTCCTTCGAGAGGTTTTCATTGAGATGGGAGTTAACTTATCATTTTTACAAGTAGGTTATTGAATACAATATAAGTTATGAAGTATGGAAAACTTAAGCTAACATTTTGTTTTTAGTATTTTCAATACAGCACTGGAAAACTAAAATACAGTACAGTATTAAATATTTATATTTTGAGATATCACAATACAGTACAATATGAAGTATTGGCATTTTGAGATAGAATTAAGAAAATTCATAAGAATCTGCTTGCAATGAATACTCATCTTTAAGATCTTTCTTACAGGAGACTTCAGGAATGCCAAATGGATCAGCCATCCAGTTTAATAGTGTCAGTTCCATGGAGTTTAGCAACCACATCTATCCTCCTTCTCCTGCCTTCAACAGTAGTATCAAGAACTCCATCTCAGTGCCAGGAACTCCCCTCAGCAGCCACAGCCAACTAAGCATGAAGCCAAGCAACAGTTTTACAAATCTGCAAGAATTCCCTTCATCAGTGAGCAGTGTTAATGTTGAAATGACTCGCGGCGACAATCAGAATTCAACTGCTAGGTATCCTCTAACCAATAATTTAAGTGAGAGTTCAATCGAAGATAACGGTGAACAAAATGTCGTTGGTAGCCCAGATGTGATCGCCAACATGGGCCGTCACAGTAGTGTTGATTATAAGCAGAGTAATTTAGACGATGAAGGGGTTTTAGTTCACCGTCGGGGAGAGAGTTTTTCTTGAAAGAGGGTAATCATGTCTTTTATAATAGTCCTTGTGGCATTAACTCAGTCAGCAGATTGTAGGGGTCTGCATATTAGGTTGTGTAGATATCGTAAAGAATGTAAAGAATGCGTAACCTTTCGGAAGAAAGGACTGTTGATCGTTGTAGTCTCCCCTGTACATAACAGAAATAGATGACAGCAATCTTTTACTGATAGGTGAAGTTTTTTTAGGAATGAATTAGTTCAATATGTTATTTCCTTTTAATACACCACATAAGTACTGTAGTAATAATTTAGCAATAAAGTTTTGAAAGTTACTGTAAAGTGAGTGTGGAGGAAGTTTAAAGATTACTATATTACTTTTAATACTTCTTTACTAGTTTGCCCATGGTTGAATGTATGCTAGTACAGTTGGTTTTAAAGTTTTACAGATAGGAGATATATACACTTGAGAGTTTATCAGATTTTCACTTTGAAAATGTCCAGTTGAAATTTTTAGTTTTTGGGTGAAATTAATGCAGACATGTAATCAACCATAGACAACTGTTTAACTCTAAAAGTATATATATACTGTATATTTAGACTGCATTTTTCCTTGTCATTTAAGGTGTGTAGGAATTATTTGGGAGATCACTTAAATATAATTTTACTTTTGCTTTGATGATAGATGAAGCAGTGCTTTCTAAAAATGTACAGTTTAGGGACAAATACGGCATAAAACTTTTGACTTACAAGTTCATCCAAGGCATATGGTACTCATAGGATAATATTGTTGTTGATAATAATGGTGTCAGCGGAGAGAGATATAATCTTGGTCATGGGTAACTAATATCCTAAAACTTTCCTTTCAAGCTATTATAGTTAGAACATGGAATTTTTACTTAAAGTTACAGTAGTGCTGTATATGCTTTCCTTTTTGTAAAGGAAAATCACTAATGTCATTACAGCTCTAGTTTTATTACATAACTAATGGCTGTTTCATATACTTTCACTTTATTTCTTTCCTGTGTCAGACTCTGCATTGGCTCTGTTTTACTCCACATTGCTTAAATGCAACGCTATCTTTATATCCAGGAAAACAGTAAAAAAAACAAATTTCACTCTCATTGTGTCATATGTGCCAACTATATGTTAAAAATTGAAGGTTTGTAGTCAATCAAATTTGAGTTTTAGAGTTTTTTTTGCACTGTATGCCTTTATAATAACTCGATAGATTTTTTTTTCCATGATGGAAAATACACTATTTTTAATCACTTAAGTACCTTTTTATGAGATTGATGCTTATTGCATTTTTAAAGCTTAATCATTTTTTACTTTCCATAGGCATGGGATACAGTTGTATTCTTGTCACACAGACTTTCTACTTTAATTAGCCAGGAATTTCATTTTAACAGCATTTTTATGTACAAAAAAGTAATTTTATCGAGTGTTTAAGCAGGAATACTGTTAAAACACAGTTAGTTTTTTAAATATTGTGAATTTCTTACAATATTTATTGTGGTCGAATCAGCTGAAATTTTCTTCTGGTTTTGAACAGTGTACTTTCTCTAATGCAATATAAATAAGGTCCACACACTTATTTCTAAAGAAATTTTGCGGCTCATTATTACAACTCCCAGTTTTGTCCAATTTTTACTGTGTGCTTATAGTAATCTGTTAACATGTATGACTAGGATATCCTTTTTCCATCTTTTATAACTTCTACATTTAAACATTCTGTAGCTTAGAAGAACAATAATAGAAGGTTGTTCATATGAAAATACTATTTAATGTAGTTAAATGAGTGAATTGCAAAAAAAATTTAATGATATAATGTTGTAGCAGTATTTTTAACAGGTTTTGCATTATTCGTGAAATTTACCATTTTTGCTATTGTGGATTGCTTGGCAGAGATCACTGCCCCTTAAAAAAACCTTGAGCCAAGGTTAGAAGCAATTGGATGTGTCTTGCCTTCATGCTGTCTAGCTCCACATCTTATAAATATTGATGAACGGGACATTCTGATATTAATATTTCTTGTTCTTTAGTTCTTAGTGTCAAGCTGTTAGGGAAGTCAAATGGTAAGTTATCTTAAAAATTCTGTGGAAGAGAGAGAGAAAAAACTTGAAAGATGGTCATCACCTTTGCTCTTGCCTGACTTTCATAAATTGGGTGTCAGCAAGAAAATCTTTGTTTTTGTTTTCAAGAATTAATGGGTATGTTACAAATGAAGTTCTCTAGGATAATTAGGGTAAGAGACCACAATGAGAGAAAGGTCATAGCTCAAACTGACTTGTCAGTTCTCATTTTGTCGTCATTATGCTGTGGTTAATGCTAGAGAAAAAAAAAATATTAGAAGCTTTTATAGACTATATTGGTTGATACTAGGTTTCCTGAAATATAAAGTTAACTGAACATTTGTGATATTTACAGAATAGGAAGATTTTATCTCACAGTAAAAAAAATAAAATATATATATATATAATATTAAAGGGAATAAGGGTTCAAGCATTAGCTGTTGTTAGTACTGTAGTTTGTACGGTGGGTTCCTCGGTGAATATGAAGTCAGATGAGCTCATGCAGTGCATCAGATACTTAAGACATTGGATACAGTTGCTGTGCAAGAAGATTGCGTTATGATGATTGTTGAGTGGTGGCAAAGAAAAAAAACAAAAAACAAAAAAAAATGAGGGACTTTCTAGGTAGCAGGAGTTTAGTGCTGTGATATATATGGTCTTGGTCAGCGAGGTTATGATCACCATTGTTGTATATATACTGTAATGTAATTGTTACATTGGTGTACATAATCTTAACCTTTCTGTTTGAATTATATTCTATAATTTAAAGCTTTACGAATGTAAATTATAAGAGAAGATTCAAGTATTGCTATATATATTAAACGATTGTTAGGAGAAGGTACAAAAAAAGAAGTGTTCACAAAAGTCATCCCTCAATTGACAATCACTTCAATGTGGTACATAAATTGTTATGTTTTTCAGTAAGTGAATCAAAAATGTTTTTCTACCTCTTGACTAGTGTAGTGAAATAGTGTGCTTTTTCTGTTATGAAGATTAGATCTCTGTGGACTTTGTTCAACAGTTTAATCATGGGAAAAGATACAAAATGGAGTCTCAAGTTAAACATTAGTTAAGACTTCGTTATTAAATGTAAATAGAAAATACTATGAAGAATTTTAAGTGTTTTATTCTACAGTATTGGAAGCTGTCAATTTAAATGTGATGCTGTTAACAAGTAAATGAAATGTTCATGTGTTTCACACTTAGTGTTCCTGAAGTGTTGTTGGCTGAATTGAATGCAAGTTACAAATATATTGTAGTCCATTATGAGTACTTGTGCCTTCTCCTTGGCTCTGTGTTCATAACCTAATTGAACTGAGCAAGACCACAAAATAAAACCATACACGGGTATTGGAAGCTGAATAGACTAGGAACACAGCAATCAAGAATTCAGAACTATAGTATCCAAGATTTCGAATTGCATTTATTTGAAATTCCATTATGGAGTAAGTCTAACATACTAAGGCTTGGTGATTAAACTTTAGAGCTTAAGTGTTATGTGCTTTAGGACGTATTGTGATGTTGCACATGTAACAAAAGTCTTTTGAACATTAAAGAAAATTGCAGTTAATCAAAGGTAAATATTATCAATAGTATTCTTTTGTCGTACGCTTGCGGTAAGTTTGTTCCATTTTGTTCACTTCAAATAATTTCATGGAATTAAAATGTACAAAATGAAATGGATTTCTATTCTAGTATGCATCTTTTGTTCGCATTTTGCCTATTGAATGATGAAAGTTGTCGTATAAAGTCTGTTCCTGTTTGCCAAATGTCATGAATAACTCTTATTACCATAATTTGCCAAATGTCTTGAATAACTTTTCTCATAATTTGATGGAACTTTGTAACAAAGTTAACAAAATGGATATTCTCATTAATTAAGTCATTTTGTAGTAAATTACAGCAGACTAAACAAATGTACATATTATTCTCGCACACTTGTGAAAAATTCGATTGATAGAAATGAAATTTAAAAGAACAAAGCAGCCTTGAAGAATAAAGTTGATAGGTATTTTATTTTTAAATTCCACAATCTACTTTCTCCTGAAAATTAAGGAAAATGTTTACTTCAGGTATTCCAATGATTGTACTTTCAAGTGATATGTTTTGCAGATATGTATGTTATATGTATGCACATATATATTTTTTATAAAAATTACATTTTGCGTGTTCGAATAATATTTACCCTTGGTAGTCTGTCCATTATGCCTTGAAAGACATGATAGCTATAAGATATTTCATTTAATTTATAACATAAATTTCATAACTTATGATAAAAAGTGTACAGAACTCTTGCTTGTGTGAGAGGGTATGTTCTGGTGATGCCAAGTGTTAAATCCTGTCTCATATGTTAAGGTTCCTCTGGGGAATATAAATTATGCTCCAACCCAGCCGTGAAGATTAATAAAAACAGCTCTACAGTTAAATGTATATAATAATCACTACAAATGTTTATTTTCACTAAAATAAAATAGACAAGTTAATTCTGATTATTTATTCTTAACCTTTTTATGAAATGGTTTGTGGATTTATTTGTAGGTACCAGAATGCATAACTGAACCAGAAAGAGGTTCTCAAAAAGTGTATTGCAACATTAAATTGCCTTTTGTTGTGACATACAAAAATTTACGGAATCCTTACATAGTCCAAAACATGCCAGAAGTGCATATAACAGTGCAGTTTTTAGTTCAAGCTGTGGGTTTGGACTCTTGTGTGAAATTTACCATAAAAAAAACAATACTTTATGGGAAACCACACTCAAACAAACTTAACTCCTCTCAAGTCTGCTGCAAAGCCTATTTCAGTTTTTCCCATGAAATTATCACGACTACAATTTTACAGTTCATAAATGTTCCCCCAATGCATGAAAATAATTATAAAGCCAAGAAAGTATATGAAGTGCCTGCTCGGGGTACGATCGTGAAATTTTAGATCTCTCAGAAGAGCCAAAGACTATTGCTTAGGTGGCCAAGATGTATAGAGAACGCGTGGATTTGCTCGGTATGTTAAGATCATGAAAAAGTGGCAAACTGTGAATGGTCGGAAGTGACCCAGCGCTTGGCTTGAAGCCCAAATCTGTTATACATAAAATCAGTCAAGATAGATTCGTGCTGTTACAGCATGTGCTCCCATAACATCTAAAGATATTGGCAAAATGCATGACAAATGTTTGATGAAAATAGAAAAATAATTGAAGTTTAATGATGACAGACAATAATGCAAACATACTTTCCTTGACAATTAAGGTACCTATAAAGTGTGTTGGAAACAAATGGAGCAAAACCATTTATCATTAGTTGTTTGAGATTAGCCACAGAGTAAGATCAAAGTATGAAATGTGGGTCATATTGATCTGCTAGTAAAGAGGTGCCAGGTTCCAGGTCCATTTTGGAAGTGTTGTTAGATTGGTTAGACTCACTCCATAAACACCAAACAGAAAAGGAACCTTTGTTGTTACTTTGCATATTTGATTATCAGAATTACAGATCATACAGGTCTGTTGCGAATTACTGATATATCCATGCTTTGAGTATAAATTAGTAATATAAAATGGCTGAAACTGAACATTCTATTGTATAAGTATAAATGATCATTTCCGTTCGGGTTGATTACTACAGCTCTGACTTTTTTTCTTCAAGTGGAAAAGGTGTTGAGGGAAGACTTCTTAAGTTTAGAGCAAGTTTAACTTTACTCTTGTTGAATATTATTTTTTAACACATTCAACTTTGTTTTTGTTGACTATTGTTTATTCAACAAGTTTAATTTTATTTTTGTTGTATATTCTTTTTTCTAACTCATTTTGGTGATTTGTTTTGGTGTTTTCAGTTAAACTCATGATCTGTGGGACGATAAGTCTTATTATTGAGGATTAGCTTGTGATAACAAATCACATTTATGAAATTTTCTAATAGAGTTGCACATCACCAGCTCTTTAAAAGTACTAAAAAACATTGCTGAAATTACTTGAAATACCTAGAGTCCAAATAACAGGAATCTGGAAGACTGGATTCTGGAATTGGATATAGCTTGGGATAACAAATCACAGTTATGAAATTTTCTAATAGATTTGCATACCATCAGCTCTTTAAAACGTACTAAAAATATTGCTGAAATTACTTGGAATACCTAGAGTCCAAAAAACGGGAACCTGGAAATCTGGAAGACTGTATTCTGGAATTGGTATATTATTGGAACCCGTAACATGTCAAACTTGGTGTCGACTGCGACCTACATCGCCTTCTATTTTGACGTAATAATTCACCTTTTTATCTTCATGATACACTTAATGCGGATATTGGTAAATTAATGCTGAATGTACGCGTAAATTGCAAGAAAATCATATATATGAACAGAAGTGTCTTCTAGACTGACGTTTTAGTCTTTGCTTCCAGAAGGGGTATCCTGCCCTTAAGTATCCAGGAAGCGCGATACCTAACCTAAGGCTAAGGCCCCACCGAATCCGGCGCGGCGCGTCGCGTGCGTCTAACACGGCTACGCGTTTTGTGCGTTTCGATCAACTGTTATAGTTCAAACACGAGTGGCCCCTCACGGCGCATGAGCGTGCGTGGCGTCAGGTGCGTTACCGGACTAGACGCACAAGGAACAAAACATTTTGTTTTTAGCCGCACGTGGACGTGCGTCTTCCGCATGAAGGAAGAAATTGTGGTAGACCTACAACAACCTGCATTTGAACCACCTGCCCAACTTTGAGTTATTATCAAATGTGATGATTTGTGGTTATGATAAAGGATTAAAGTATTTTTTATTATATTCTAATGGATACATTTATGTAAATATCTTTGTTTCAGAAGTTCCTGTATCAAAGTGTTCAGTTCACACACAATTCTACGTATCTTAATTTTTGTATTAAATGAAATAAAGTGCAACTTTAATTTCGAAATCAGTAATCCTTCCCTCAGAGTTACTACACTACAAGTTTCTTACGTTAATACTTATCTTCTGTAATTTGTATCAAATTTTGATATTCGAGATATAATGCCCTAGTGAATTAAGTCAAAGGTTTTCGTCGGCATCCGACAATATTAAAAAAAAAAAAACTTGTCTGGACGCTATCGTAACTTATGAAAGTTTTGCTCATTCTCCATTCTTTCCTCATCTAAAGTTATGTCATAAGTCCAGATTTTCCTACTGTTCAACGCCTCTAATTTGGTTGACAGGACCGAGTCAGAGGAAAACCTCGCGCTCTCCCTTCATAACGGCAACTACTGCTGAAGTTTGAATTGTCCGTCTTATAACCGTCACTCGTGTGTCTGGTTGGGCCACACTTGCAGAAGACGGAGACGCTTGTAGACGGATAGCCGTGTTGCACGCACGCGACGCGCCGCGCCGGACTCGGTGGGGCCTTAGCCTAAGTGTTATACCTGTGTTAAGTCAGTCGCGTAGCGAAGTTTTGACTACTGTAAAGTGTCTTACTAATAGTAATGACGTAGACTGTGTTTCTGAAGACTATATTGATATCCACGGGTAGAGGTGTAGTATTCAGGAATCCATTCCCGTTCCTGTCGCAGGTTAGGCTACTCTGTTGATGCTGAGCTAGGAATTTTAATTATTGATAAATTAATAAATGAATCTTCCTGAGTATCAGCAGTATAGTTTTAACTGCGGATATGATAAAATCTACTGTACAGTAGGCAGGCTTAGGCCAGGAGGAACATCATTTAAATAGGATGTCAGTTTATTAAAAAGAAAATGAAATGGGATAAATAATCGAATAGCCTCCTGGCGACCACCTTGACGGTAGGGCGACCACCTTCCCGAAAAATGTACTTTACACGTCCCTGTAATTCAGGAAAGTCAATGCTGCCTCCAGTAAGTATTTATCTGTGACCTGGAGCCTTCAATGCTGCCTCCATTAAGTAGTTTATCTGTCCTGGAGACTTTAATGCTGCCTCCAATAAGTAGTTTATCTGTGTTCCTGGAGACGTCAATGCTGCCCTTCCAATAAGTAAGTTTATCTGTTGACCTGGAGACTTCAATTGCCTGGACTCCTCCAGTAGAATAGTTTATCTGTGGACCTGGAGACTTCAATGCCTGCCTCCGGTAAGTAGTTTTATCTGTTGACCTGGAGGACGTTCAATTGCTGCCTCCAAGTAAGTAGTTATTGTGACCTGGACTTCCAATGCGCCTCCAGTAAATAGTAGTTATCTTGTGCCGTGGAGACTTCTAGATTGCTCCTCCAGTAAGTAGTTATCTGTCCTGGAGACTTCATGCTGCCTCCAGTAGTAGTATCTGTGAAACCTGTGAGACTTCAATGCTGCCTCCAGTAAGTAGTTATCTGTCCTGGAGACTTCTAATGCCTGCCTCCAGTGGAGTAGTTTTATTGTGAACTGGAGACTTCAATGCTGGCCTCCATTTAAGTAGTGTTATCTGTTGCCTGGAGACTTTCAGTGCTGCCTCCAGTAAGTAGTTATCTGTAAGACTGAGACTCAATGCTGCCTCCAGTAAGTAGTTATCTGTTTTGTCCTGGAGACTTCAATGCTGCTCCAGTAAGTAGTTATCTGTGTTCCTAAGACTCAATCTGCCCTCCAGTAAGTAGTTATCTGTGACCTGGAGACTTTAATGCTGCCCCCAATAAGTAGTTTCTGTTGTTACCTGGATACTTCAATGATGCCTCACATAAGTAGTTTCTGTGACTGGAGACTTCAATGCTGCCTCCAGTAATAGTTATCTTGAACTGGAGACTTCAATGCTGCCTCCATTAGTAGTTATCTGTGTTCCTGGACATTCAGTGTGCCTCCAGTACGTAGTGATGTGCCTGAGACTTCAATGCTGTCCTCCAGTAGTAGTTATCTGTTTTTCCTGGAGACTTCAAGGCTGCCTCCAATAAGTAGTTTATCTTGTTCCTTGGAGACTTCACTGCTGCCGTCCAGTAAGTAGTTTATCTAACCATCCCCCTGAGACTTTCAATGCTTGCTCCAGTAATGTTATCTACTCCCTTGGAGACTTCAATGCTGCCCCAGTAAGTAGTTATCTTGACCTGGAGACTTCAATGCTGCCTCCAGTAAAGTAAGTTTCTCTTTCCTGGACTTCTATGCTGCCTCCAGTAAGTAGTTATCTGTGACCTGGCGACTTCAATGCTGCCTCCAGTAAGTGGTTTATCTGTGACCTGGAAGACTTTAATGCTGGCCTCCGTAAGTGTTAATCTTGTGTTTCCTGGAGACTCCAGCAAGTAGTTATCTACATTCATGGAGACTTCAATGCTGCCTCCAGTAAGTAGTTATCTGTGTTCCTGGAGACTTCAATGCTACCTCCAGTAAGTAGTGATCTATATGCCTGGAAACTTCAGTACTGCCTCTAGTAAGTAGTTATCTCTGTTCCCGGAGACTTCTATGGTGCCTCTAGTAAGTAGTTATCTGTTTTCCTGGAGACTTCAATGCTGCCTCCAGTAAGTAGTTATTCATAGCCCTGGAGACTTCAATGCTGCCTCCAGTAAGCAGTGATCTACATTCATGGAGGCTTCAATTCTGCCTTCAGTAAGTAGCTATCCATATTTCTTTTGACTCCAATGCTGCCTCTAGTAAGTAGTTTTCTACATTCGTGTAGACTTTAATTTTTCTCTCTAGTAAGGTGTTATCAATATTCCTTGAGAATGGGCCACAATTAAGGCCTGAAAGTACTTAAATTTTAGTAAAATATTATATTAATACTCACAGGTAAACAATTTATGCTCGGTAATCTTGAGGGTTTAATTTTTCAATGTAAGGAATTTTACGGGAATGGAAATTTGAAAAAAAAAAAAACATATATCTTCAATCAATCTGTATTTCTTGAGTCCTATAGCAAAGGATAATACGAAATTATGGTTGTGAAAAACACTGATCATGACAATTGTGTATTACTACATAGTTTTAGATAGGTGCTATAAATTCATTTATGAAACCAGCTGATTTTAATAAAGAAAACTCATAATTATATAATTACAAAATCTTGGGTGTTTTACTTTTTAGCAATGATTATGA
The DNA here is from genome assembly GCF_015104395.2 of Macrobrachium nipponense. Taxonomy (NCBI): domain Eukaryota; kingdom Metazoa; phylum Arthropoda; class Malacostraca; order Decapoda; family Palaemonidae; genus Macrobrachium; species Macrobrachium nipponense. The sequence goes on along the minus strand of NC_061102.1, from coordinate 2,747,315 downwards.
CCAAGGACCAGCTCAAATGAGGGGAGAAATTTAGCTATTTAAGTTAAATGTAAAGAAATAAAATCAAAACCTGACAAATACTGAAAGCGAAAGCAATTCAGTCCAGCTCTTATTTCTATGTATCTACCCATTTTAGGTGCATCTGGTTACAAGGTCAAATTGCTAAGTGTATACATATAAATATTCAGTATTAAAAGTGAAATACCTTACAAAGCACTTAATTACATTACACAGGGTAATTCCATTGTCAAGTGGGTCTTTAACAACTGATGAATTCTCGTACTACCACCATAGTTGTCTCATATGAACCTCACTATTCTGCGAATGAGCATCGTGGAGTTTACTTCCATAAAAATGAAAATACAATTGATGATTTCTAATTGATGTTTTGTTAGGTCACATGTGGAGGGAAATTTTGAATATTGAACGAGATATTTGAAACAGTTAGTTTGACTTCAATAACTTTTTTCACACCCTCACCAATATCGCTGTGTCACCGTCCACGAAGAAACAGCAATATTGGTGAGGGTGTAAAATTGACACTAAATAATGATCTACCACGGACAAAAATGATCCCAGCAAATGCCTGCAGCAGCCACACCTGAATGGAACATAGGTTGACGATTATGGTTAGTAAGCACTAAATATGAATTTCACCATTGCTATTTTTATTATTTTGTTATTATACGATTTTTCTAAATATTTAACTTAATTCACTGGTAATGTAAACTATTATTCTTATATCATTAATATCATTAACATATTGTCTACAGTAGTAATTAGAAAATATGATCATTGGCATCCAATATCTCGACCATTCACATCCGTCGTTACAAGACAAACAGGCTTCATTGCTGTGTTACCTGACCATTTTCTTGAAACATAAGGGGATGGGGGTAAAGGAACACTTTAAGGCAACTGTATGTAGTACGTACACTCACACTGGTTCAGTTAGAGAGCTAGTAAAGAGGAATGAAGTTATCTCCGGACAGCTTATAAACTTTCTGAAAAACATATCAATGTTATTATAGGTATGCAACGAATGAAAGTTAAACTTGCCGTGCAACTTCTGTCCAAAAGTACTTGTAAATCTTTTGATCACTTCGACAACCAAGGATATTTGAAGAGGAGGGCTGGAAAATTACAAGCCATTTCATTCGGCTTATTGATAGATAGTTTGATCCATTTTATTCTTGACTGCCAACAGATAGAAAATCATCAAGAAATGGTTATGTGACTAAACCTGTAAATGCAAGACAAAATCTTTCAAGACATGAATAGAACCGCTAAGAATGAAAGTGAAGAAAAGTACAATACTCTACCTTTGTCCAACTTGCTGATAATGGCAAAATAAAAAACTTGGCATGACGTATACTCTCAATTACAGACTAAATCAGGCTGGGTTGGGACACTTTTTTGGTTGCAAAAGTCAAATGGGAGCATACGAGCAGCACCCATCACCAGTTGCATTTAAACATCGTCCTCGAAGGCCCCACCTTTTAGGAAAAAGACAGCACACTTGTAAGCTCAAAGAGCAACGTTTAAAACTGCAACAGTGAAACAGCAACATCTGCCTCATTTTCCCACGTCTCTGACAAGCAAGACGCATCATTTGAAGACGAAGGAAATTCCCTTCAGAAAGAACCCATGTATATCAGCAATTTTATTTTGCTTACCAGTATTTAATAAGGATGATCAAAGTGATGACTTAAAAGATCAGGAAGTTGAAGAACAAACATGGGAAGATGCCATATGTTGGCGGGTTCATTGCTCGCAAGTTTCCACAACTGGAACATTTAGGAGCAAAAGTAACAAAGGAAGATGACAAAGATTGGTGCCATAAGCTTCAGTGAAGGGAAACTAATGAAACCTAGTGTTTCTTGATCATTTGAAATGTATGGATAGGATGTTTAATTCTCACCATGGGAGGAAAATGTTTTAACAGCCTTAAAAGGAGCGATAATTAAATTAGCAGATATAATTAGCAGTCACATCCAAATAACTTCAGAAGTCGATATAGTTTGTTCCATGCCATACAGTTTTTAGAATTCGAAATTTGAACAGACACATTAGTAGTTCCAGAAAAGCGGTGCATAGATTGAAAAAGTTAGCGACATAGCTACATATGTGCAAAATATGATTTTATGGAGATCTGTTAAATGTGTAATTTAGGACATATTTATATTATTGTTTAGAATGTTCTTAAGAACTCGCTCATGATTATTTAATATATTAAGATATAGTTTTCATTCTGACTATTAATTTCCTTCGTAAACATAATAGTATATAATAACGGATAAAAAGAAGAAAGCAAAGGTAGGTTTTCTATAATTTCAATGTTATTTGGCAAAAATGTTCTAATGATCTCTCTTATGATTATTCTTCTTAACATAGTAGAATGAAGAACCTACATCTGACTATTAATTTAATTATCGAATAACTTAGAGTATTTAGAAAAGTAAAAAAAAGAGAAAGTAAAGGCAGGATTGCTATAGGTTAAGGGGCCTGACTGCGGTTATTGTGACGTCACGCACCTAGCTGTTTAATAACGTTTTATTTTTTATATGAATTGGTACTGCTTTTACGTACATATTATAGTAAAGATTTTACTGCCTCTTCTTCTCCTCCTCAACAATACCACGACGCACGATAACTAAGGGGGGGGGGGGGGGGTGGGGTGGGGGTTGCAAAGAGGGCACCTGCCCAGGGGCCTCCACATTTTAGTGGGCCTCAAAAAAAAAGGACCCAGGCTTAAATAATTTTTAATTCAGTAAATATATAAGGAATAAAAGTTTTTTTAGTCAGGAATAAAACAAAATTGTGGCATATTTATGATTTATCTTTTTTCATCACGGAAAACTACAGTAAAACCAAAGTAAAAAACGTGATATGTTAGAATTTAGTGTAGTACCAAGTAAAAAACCCCTAAAATTACCTCCTATCTATTTTTGAATGCATTGTTGGTTGACAAAACCGGAAGGGACGGTTTGTAGGTAAGTCTGACTTCAAATATTTCTATATATTTTTTGGTTTCTGTGAGTTTATTTATTGAATGTATGTATTTGTACCATTGTCTGCGTAATCAGTGGCGGTTCTTCCTATGGGCGGTATTCGCTCGCCACCCGCCTCAAGCAGGGTGGGCCTCCACATGCCTAAATCCGTCCCTGGACAAAGGTGTTTTTTGACAAAGGCATATGTCATTTGGAAAGTTTTTGTTTTTGGGAGTCTTGTACTCTGATAAAATTTGGTGACAGTGTATTTACCTAATATTAAGGTATCAAGTAGTAACATTAGGTTTGGGATTAAAAAATCTCTTTTGATATGATGCATGCTGTTCTTTATGACAATTCGGGTTACAAGTGATGATTTGGGATTGTCATGTTCCTGATCAATGATAAAATTCAATATTTATTGTCTTCAGTTCACAGTTTGAAATACACCAGTTGGTGTTCAAATGATATGTTGGATTCAGAAAGTTTGTTTCGGTTCAATGGGATTTAGGAAGTCTGTTTTTGGCAATATTCTGAATTAGAAATTCTGTTGATCTGCGATAATCTTTTGCGTTTCATGGATTTTAGTTTGTGATGCTTGACATTTCAGGATTTTTTTTTTTTTGCTTTTTTTTTTACACTATTTTGTTTTTAGAAAGTTCATGTTGAGACGCTATTGAATTCAAGAAGTTTGTTATCATATAAGTTTACTATTGAAACTGTTTAATTGTAATGCCTAGACTCAGGAAATCTTTCTACATGATAACTTTCCTTAAAAATTTTGTATATTCGTATCTGCATTCTGGTGGTGTGTTGGTTTGTGATAGTTTTGTGGTTTAGACAGTCTGTTAGTTTGTGATACTATTCTCTCTAAAGGAAGATGTTATTGTTACATGCTCATTGACAATTTTATGGCTACTTTTGCCTTCAGGAAGTCTGTTGGTTTGTGACAGTTTTTCCAAAGGAATGTCTGTTAATTTTAGTGCTTCTGAATTCAAGTTGTCTAAATTTTTTAGCTTTTGCCTGGAAAATCTGTTCTTTTTAAGGTTACCTAGAATGGTAGTAACTTATTTTTTTTATAGGAATTCTGTTTGTGTATATTGTATAGGAAGAAATTTTTTTTTTATTGTGTTGTCTAGAAAGTATTTTGGCTTGGGTGAGAGGTTTTTCTCAAAGAGTGTGGTTGTTCAGGAGTTCCCGTGCCCAGAAAGTGTCCATAGAGGAGAGAGTTTCCTGGAAAGTGTGCATATTCTTTCATGGAAAGTGTTTTTTTTTTTTTTTTTTTAGTTTTGTATACTAGTAAGGATGTTAATTTGGGATGGGTGTTAGTACAGAGAGCCTAATAATTTAATAGCGCATATTTTCCGCAGGAAATTCGGATTGTTTGGGAATCTTTTGGAAAGACAGAGTGCTCCACCCACGAAATGAGTTTTTTTTTTTTTTGTTTTTTTGTTAGGAAGTCTGTGAGTTTAGCTTAAAAAGATTGTGAGTTTAAGTGAGTATTTTGCCCAGAAGGTATAGAGTGGAAGTTTGGGATAGTTTACCTAAAGTGTAAGGTTGAGATAGTCTTGTCTTGAAAAAAGTTTGTTGTTTGGGAGGGTTTTATACCTAAAAGGTGTCAGTTTAGGGAAGTTTTACACCTAAATAGTGTTAGTTTTGGGGATTTTTTTTTACTAGAAAGTTTATAAGTTTTGGAGAATTTTTATCTATGATTTTTATAGATTTTTGTACCTAAAAACGTGTGTTCAGGAGAGTTTTATACTCCAAAAGTGTGGCAGTTGGGAAAGTTTTGTGATAAAGTGTCACTCTGTGAGAGCTTTGTACCGAAAGTGTTATTTTGGGTGAGTTTTGCTCATGAAAAGTGTGATACGTTTAAAGTTGAGTCTGGTGTGATTCATGGTGGTATTCTGTCTCCTCTGTTGTTTGTTGTTTGTACTATTGGTTATAGATTGCATTTTGAGAAGGGTCAAAAGAGAAACGGATGCAGGTATACTGTGGGGAGAAAATGGGAAACTCCTTGGCTTAGATTATGGTGATGATATAGTTTTGACCTGCGAGGGACCAGAAAAGATGCAGAGAATGTTGGATTGTTTAGTGAGTAAAGGTTGTAAGGTTGGTCTGGTAGTGAGTGTGGAAAAACTGAAATCATGAATATTAATATTGAAAACACAGGATTGTCTAATTGAAGGCATGGTTGTAAAGCAAGTGGATAAGTGTAAGTATTTGGGTACTTACTTAGATAACAAAGGCCCATAAGGCAATGTGAAAGCTTAAAAACAATGGGAATAATAGCATTTTTTCAGAGAATTAAAAATTATAAGGTATAAGTGACTGAGTCAGGTAAATGGTCAGAGACGTGCAAAGCTAATATCCTCCCGCCCCGTTCTTCCTCCCCCAGCAGGACGGACTAACGTCAACCTTCACCGTACACGTGGACCACCAAGCCAGTTTAGGTTCTTTGTGAACCCCTTACAAATTTCATCCCATTGGCAAGTAATTAATTCCCAGTCGCCTATGTACATGGCCTAGCAACCTTCAGCGTGAGAACTTAACGTACTACTCGCTGGCTGACTGCACCTACGTAGTTCTCTAATTCCTAATATTCTTCAGAGTACCTTATTTTCAATAGCTAAGACGTTATTATCCGAAGTCACTGTACTGTATCATGATTCAAACCCAAAAATCAAAATACTCCTAAATACTTTTACCTTATACCTTATAATTTTTAATTCTCTGAAAAAATGCTATTATTCCCATTGTTATCTAAGTACCCAAATACTTACACTTATCCACTTGCTTTACAACCATGCCTTCAATTAGACAATCCTGTGTTTTCAATATTAATATTCATGATTTCAGTTTTTCCACACTCACTACCAGACCAACCTTACAACCTTTACTCACTAAACAATCCAACATTCTCTGCATCTTTTCTGGTCCCTCGCAGGTCAAAACTATATCATCACCATAATCTAAGCCAAGGAGTTTCCCATTTTCTCCCCACAGTATACCTGCATCCGTTTCTCTTTTGACCCTTCTCAAAATGCAATCTATAACCAATAGTACAAACAACAAACAACAGAGGAGACAGAATACCACCATGAATCACACCAGACTCAACTTTAAACGTATCACACTTTTCATGAGCAAAACTCACCCAAAATAACACTTTCGGTACAAAGCTCTCACAGAGTGACACTTTATCACAAAACTTTCCCAACTGCCACACTTTTGGAGTATAAAACTCTCCTGAACACACGTTTTTAGGTACAAAAATCTATAAAAATCATAGATAAAAATTCTCCAAAACTTATAAACTTTCTAGTAAAAAAAAATCCCCAAAACTAACACTATTTAGGTGTAAAACTTCCCTAAACTGACACCTTTTAGGTATAAAACCCTCCCAAACAACAAACTTTTTTCAAGACAAGACTATCTCAACCTTACACTTTAGGTAAACTATCCCAAACTTCCACTCTATACCTTCTGGGCAAAATACTCACTTAAACTCACAATCTTTTTAAGCTAAACTCACAGACTTCCTAACAAAAAAAAAAAAAAAAAAAACTCATTTCGTGGGTGGAGCACTCTGTCTTTCCAAAAGATTCCCAAACAATCCGAATTTCCTGCGGAAAATATGCGCTATTAAATTATTAGGCTCTCTGTACTAACACCCATCCCAAATTAACATCCTTACTAGTATACAAAACTAAAAAAAAAAAAAAAAACACTTTCCATGAAAGAATATGCACACTTTCCAGGAAACTCTCTCCTCTATGGACACTTTCTGGGCACGGGAACTCCTGAACAACCACACTCTTTGAGAAAAACCTCTCACCCAAGCCAAAATACTTTCTAGACAACACAATAAAAAAAAAATTCTATACAATATACACAAACAGAATTCCTATAAAAAAATAAGTTACTACCATTCTAGGTAACCTTAAAAAGAACAGATTTTCCAGGCAAAAGCTAACAAATTTAGACAACTTGAATTCAGAAGCACTAAAATTAACAGACATTCCTTTGGAAAAACTGTCACAAACCAACAGACTTCCTGAAGGCAAAAGTAGCCATAAAATTGTCAATGAGCATGTAACAATAACATCTTCCTTTAGAGAGAATAGTATCACAAACTAACAGACTGTCTAAACCACAAAACTACACAACCAACAGCACGCACCAGAATGCAGATACGAATATACAAAATTTTTAAGGAAAGTTATCATGTAGAAAGATTTCCTGAGTCCAGGCATTACATTAAACAGTTTCTAAAAGTAAACATATATGATAACAAACTTCTTGAATTCAATAGCGTCTCAACATGAACTTTCTAAAAACAAAATGGTGTAAAAAAAAAGCAAAAAAAAAAAAAAAAAAAAAAAAAAAAAAAATTCCAGAAATGTCAAGCATCACAAACTAAAATCCATGAAACGCAAAAAATTATCACAGATCAACAGAATTTCTAATTCAAAATATTGCCAAAAACAGACTTCCTAAATCCCATTGAACCGAAACAAACTTTCTGAATCCAACACATCATTTGAACACCAACTGGTGTATTTCAAACTGTGAGCTGAAGACAATAAATACTGAATTTTATCATTGATCAGGAACATGACAATCCCAAATCATCACTTATAACCCGAATTGTCATAAAGAACAGCATGCATCATATCAAAAGAGATTTTTTATTCCCAAACCTAATGTTACTACTTGATACCTTAATATTATGTAAATACACTGTCACCAAATTTTATCAGAGTACAAGACTCCCAAAAACAAAAACTTTCCAAATGACATATGCCTTTGTCAAAAAACACCTTTGTCCAGGGACGGATTTAGGCATGTGGAGGCCCACCCTTCTTGAGGCGGTTGGCGAGCGAATACCGCCCATTGGAAGAACCGCCACTGATTACGCAGACAATGGTACAAATACATACATTCAATAAATAACCTCACAGAAACCAAAAAAAATATATAGAAATATTTGAAGTCAGACTTACCTACAAACCGTCCCTTCCGATTTTGTCAACCAACAATGCATTCAAAAATAGATAGGAGGTAATTTTAGGGGTAACTGTAAACATACCCTAAATTTCTAACAATATCACGTTTTTTACTTTGGTTTTACTGTAGTTTTCCGTGATGAAAAAAGATAAATCATAAATATCCACAATTTTGTTTTATTCCTGACTAAAAAAACTTTTATTCCTTATATATTTACTGAAATTAAAAATTATTTAAGCCTGGGTCCTTTTTTTGAGGCCCACTAAAATGTGGAGGCCCCTGGGCAGGTGCCCTCTTTGCAACACCCCCCCCCCCCCCCCCCCCCTTAGTTATCGTGCGTCGTGGTATTGTTGAGGAGAGAAGAAGAGGCAGTAAAATCTTTACTATAATATGTACGTAAAAGCAGTACCAATTCATATAAAAAATAAAACGTTATTAAACAGCTAGGTGCGTGACGTCACAATAACCGCAGTCAGGCCCCTTAACCTATAGCAATCCTGCCTTTACTTTCTCTTTTTTTTACTTTTCTAAATACTCTAAGTTATTCGATAATTAAATTAATAGTCAGATGTAGGTTCTTCATTCTACTATGTTAAGAAGAATAATCATAAGAGAGATCATTAGAACATTTTTGCCAAATAACATTGAAATTATAGAAAACCTACCTTTGCTTTCTTCTTTTTATCCGTTATTATATACTATTATGTTTACGAAGGAAAATAATAGTCAGAATGAAAACTATATCTTAATATATTAAATAATCATGAGCGAGTTCTTAAGAACATTCTAAACAATAATATAAATATGTCTAAATTACACATTTAACAGATCTCCATAAAATCACATTTTGCACATATGTAGCTATGTCGCTAACTTTTTCAATCTATGCACCGCTTTTCTGGAACTACTAATGTGTCTGTTCAAATTTCGAATTCTAAAAACTGTATGGCATGGAACAAACTATATCGACTTCTGAAGTTATTTGGATGTGACTGCTAATTATATCTGCTAATTTAATTATCGCTCCTTTTAAGGCTGTTAAAACATTTTCCTCCCATGGTGAGAATTAAACATCCTATCCATACATTTCAAATGATCAAGAAACACTAGGTTTCATTAGTTTCCCTTCACTGAAGCTTATGGCACCAATCTTTGTCATCTTCCTTTGTTACTGTTGCTCCTAAATGTTCCAGTTGTGGAAACTTGCGAGCAATGAACCCGCCAACATATGGCATCTTCCCATGTTTGTTCTTCAACTTCCTGATCTTTTAAGTCATCACTTTGATCATCCTTATTAAATACTGGTAAGCAAAATAAAATTGCTGATATACTGGGTTCTTTCTGAAGGGAATTTCCTTCGTCTTCAAATGATGCGTCTTGCTTGTCAGAGACGTGGGAAAATGAGGCAGATGTTGCTGTTTCACTGTTGCAGTTTTAAACGTTGCTCTTTGAGCTTACAAGTGTGCTGTCTTTTCCTAAAAGGTGGGCTCTGAGACGATGTTTAAATGCAACTGGTGATGGGTGCTGCTCGTATGCTCCCATTTGACTTTTGCAACCAAAAAAGTGTCCCAACCCAGCCTGATTTAGTCTGTAATTGAGAGTATACGTCATGCCAAGTTTTTATTTTGCCATTATCAGCAAGTTGGACAAAGGATAGAGTATTGTACTTTTCTTCACTTTCATTTCTCTAGCGGTTCTATTCATGTCTTGAAAGATTTTGTCTTGCATTTACAGGTTTAGTCACATAACCATTTCTTGATGATTTTCTATGTTGGCAGTCAAGAATAAAATGGATCAAACTATCTATCAATAAGCCGAATGAAATGGCTTGTAATTTTCCAGCCCTCCTCTTCAAATATCCTTGGTTGTCGAAGTGATCAAAAGATTTACAAGTACTTTTGGACAGAAGTTGCACGGCAAGTTTAACTTTCATTCGTTGCATACCTATAATAACATTGATATGTTTTTCAGAAAGTTTATAAGCTGTCCGGAGATAACTTCATTCCTCTTTACTAGCTCTCTAACTGAACCATTGTGAGTGTACGTACTACATACAGTTGCCTTAAAGTGTTCCTTTACCCCCATCCCCTTATGTTTCAAGAAAATGGTCAGGTAACACAGCAATGAAGCCTGTTTGTCTTGTAACGACGGATGTGAATGGTCGAGATATTGGATGCCAATGATCATATTTTCTAATTACTACTGTAGACAATATGTTAATGATATTAATGATATAAGAATAATAGTTTACATTACCAGTGAATTAAGTTAAATATTTAGAAAAATCGTATAATAACAAAATAATAAAAATAGCAATGGTGAAATTCATATTTAGTGCTTACTAACCATAATCGTCAACCTATGTTCCATTCAGGTGTGGCTGCTGCAGGCATTTGCTGGATCATTTTGTCCGTGGTAGATCATTATTTAGTGTCAATTTTACACCCTCACCAATATTGCTGTTTCTTCGTGGACGGTGACACAGCGATATTGGTGAGGGTGTGAAAAAAGTTATTGAAGTCAAACTAACTGTTTCAAATATCTCGTTCAATATTCAAAATTTCCCTCCACATGTGACCTAACAAAACATCAATTAGAAATCATCAATTGTATTTTCATTTTTATGGAAGTAAACTCCACGATGCTCATTCGCAGAATAGTGAGGTTCATATGAGACAACTATGGTGGTAGTACGAGAATTCATCAGTTGTTAAAGACCCACTTGACAATGGAATTACCCTGTGTAATGTAATTAAGTGCTTTGTAAGGTATTTCACTTTTAATACTGAATATTTATATGTATACACTTAGCAATTTGACCTTGTAACCAGATGCACCTAAAATGGGTAGATACATAGAAATAAGAGCTGGACTGAATTGCTTTCGCTTTCAGTATTCGTCAGGTTTTGATTTTATTTCTTTACATTTAACTTAAATAGCTAAATTTCTCCCCTCATTTGAGCTGGTCCTTGGTCATAATCATTGCTAAAAAGTAAAACACCCAAGATTTTGTAATTATATAATTATGAGTTTTCTTTATAAAAATCAGCTGGTTTCATAAATGAATTTATAGCACCTATCTAAAACTATGTAGTAATACACAATTGTCATGATCAGTGTTTTTCACAACCATAATTTCGTATTATCCTTTGCTATAGAACTCAAGAAATACAGATTGATTGAAGATATATGTTTTTATTTTTTTCAAATTTCCATTCCCGTAAAATTCCTTACATTGAAAAATGAAACCTTCAAGATTACCGAGCATAAATTGGTTTACCTGTGAGTATTAATAATAATATTTTTTACTAAAATTTAAGTACTTTCAGGCCTTAATTGTGGCCCATTCTCAAGGAATATTGATAACACCTTACTAGAGAGAAAAATTAAAGTCTACACGAATGTAGAAAACTACTTACTGGAGGCACCATTGGAGTCAAAAGAAATATGGATAGCTACTTACTGAAGGCAGCATTGAAGCCTCCATGAATGTAGATCATTGCTTACTGGAGGCAGCATTGAAGTCTCCAGGGCTATGAATAACTACTTACTGGAGGCAGCGTTGAAGTCTCCAGGAACACAGATAAGTACTTACTAGAGGCACCATAGAAGTCTCCGGGAACAGAGATAACTACTTACTAGAGGCAGCATTGAAGTTTCCAGGCATATAGATCACTACTTACTGGAGGTAGCATTGAAGTCTCCAGGAACACAGATAACTACTTACTGGAGGCAGCATTGAAGTCTCCATGAATGTAGATAACTACTTGCTGGAGGCAGCATTGAAGTCTCCAGGAACACAGATAACTACTTACTGGAGGCAGCATTAAAGTCCCCAGGTCACAGATAACTACTTATTGGAGGCAGCATTGAAGTCTCCAGGTCACAGATAACTACTTACTGGAGGCAGCATTGAAGTCTCCAGGAAAACGGATAACTACATACTGGAGGCAGCATTGAAGTCTCCAGGTCACAGATAACTACTTACTGGAGGCAGCATTGAAGTCTCCAGGGATGTAGATAACTACTTACTGGAGGCAGCATTGAAGTCTCCAGGAAAACAGATAACTACTTACTGTAGGCAGCATTAAAGTCTCCAGGTCACAGATAACCATTTACTGGAGGCAGCATTGAAGTCTCCAGGAACACAGATAACTAGTTACTGGAGGCAGCATTGAAGTCTCCAGGAACACAGATAACTACTTACTGGAGGCAGCATTAAAGTCTCCAGGAACACAGATAACTAGTTACTGGAGGCAGCATTAAAGTCTCCAGGTCACAGATAACTACTTACTGGAGGCAGCATTGAAGTCTCCAGGTCACAGATAACTACTTACTGGAGGCAGCATTGAAGTCTCCTGAATTACAGGACGTGTTAAAGTACATTTTTCGGGAAGGTGGTCGCCCTACCGTCAAGGTGGTCGCCAGGAGGCTATTCGATTATTTATCCCATTTCATTTTCTTTTTAATAAACTGACATCCTATTTAAATGATGTTCCTCCTGGCCTAAGCCTGCCTACTGTACAGTAGATTTTATCATATCCGCAGTTAAAACTATACTGCTGATACTCAGGAAGATTCATTTATTAATTTATCAATAATTAAAATTCCTAGCTCAGCATCAACAGAGTAGCCTAACCTGCGACAGGAACGGGAATGGATTCCTGAATACTACACCTCTACCCGTGGATATCAATATAGTCTTCAGAAACACAGTCTACGTCATTACTATTAGTAAGACACTTTACAGTAGTCAAAACTTCGCTACGCGACTGACTTAACACAGGTATAACACTTAGGTTAGGTATCGCGCTTCCAGGATACTTTAAGGGCAGGATACCCCTTCTGGAAGCAAAGACTAAAACGTCAGTCTGGAAGACACTTCTGTTCATATATATGATTTTCTTGCAATTTACGCATACATTCAGCTTTAATTTACCAATATCCGCATTAAGTGTATCATGAAGATAAAAAGGTGAATTATTACGTCAAAATAGAAGGCGATGTAGGTCGCAGTCGACACCAAGTTTGACATGTTACGGGTTCCAATAATATACCAATTCCAGAATACAGTCTTCCAGATTTCCAGGTTCCCGTTTTTTGGACTCTAAGTATTCCAAGTAATTTCAGCAATATTTTTAGTACGTTTTAAAGAGCTGATGGTATGCAAATCTATTAGAAAATTTCATAACTGTGATTTGTTATCCCAAGCTATATCCAATTCCAGAATCCAGTCTTCCAGAATTCCAGATTCCTGTTATTTGGACTCTAGGTATTTCAAGTAATTTCAGCAATGTTTTTTAGTACTTTTAAAGAGTTGGTGATGTGCAACTCTATTAGAAAATTTCATAAATGTGATTTGTTATCACAAGCTAATCCTCAATAATAAGACTTATCGTCCCACAGATCATGAGTTTAACTGAAAACACCAAAACAAATCACCAAAATGAGTTAGAAAAAAGAATATACAACAAAAATAAAATTAAACTTGTTGAATAAACAATAGTCAACAAAAACAAAGTTGAATGTGTTAAAAAACAATATTCAACAAGAGTAAAGTTAAACTTGCTCTAAACTTATGAAGTCTTCCCGCAACACCTTTTCCACTTGAAGAAAAAAGTCAGAGCTGTCGTAATTAACCCGAACGGAAATTATCATTTATACTTATGCAATAGAATGTTCAGTTTCAGCCATTTTATATTACTAATTTATACTTATAGTATTATACTTACCTATATATGTTCAGTTTCAGCCATTTTATATTACAAATTTATACTTAAAGCATGGATGTATCAGTAATTCGCAACAGACCTGTATGATCTGTAATTCTGATAATCAAATATGCAAAGTAACAACAAAGGTTCCTTTTCTGTTTGGTGTTTATGGAGTCTTAACCAATTTAACAACACTTCCAAAATGGACCTGGAACCTGGCAGCAACCTCTTTACTAGCAGATCATATGACCCACATTTCATACTTTGATCTTACTCTGTAGCTAATCTCAAACAACTAATATGATAAATGGTTTGGTCCAATTGTTTACAACACACCTTATAGGTACCTTAACTGTCAAGGAAAGTATGTTTGCATTATTGTCTGTCATCATTAAACTTAAATTGTTTTTCTATTTTCATCAAACATTTGTCATGCATTTTGCCATTATCTTTAGATGTTATGGGAGCACATGCTGTAACAGCACGAATCTATCTTGACTGATTTTATGTATAACAGATTTAGGCTTCAAGCCAAGCGCTGGGGCACTTCCGACCATTCACAGTTTGCCACTTTTTCATGATCTTAATACCGAGCAAATCCACGCGTTCTCTATACATCTTGGCCACCTAAGCAATAGTCTTTGGCTCTTCTGAGAGATCTAAAATTTCACGATCGTACCCCGAGCAGGCACTTCATATACTTTCTTGGCTTTATAATTATTTTCATGCATTGGGGGAACATTTATGAACTGTAAAATTGTAGTCGTGATAATTTCATGGGAAAAACTGAAATAGGCTTTGCAGCAGACTTGAGAGGAGTTAAGTTTGTTTGAGTGTGGTTTCCCATAAAGTATTGTTTTTTTTATGGTAAATTTCACACAAGAGTCCAAACCCACAGCTTGAACTAAAAACTGCACTGTTATATGCACTTCTGGCATGTTTTGGACTATGTAAGGATTCCGTAAATTTTTGTATGTCACAACAAAAGGCAATTTGATGTTGCAATACACTTTTTGAGAACCTCTTTCTGGTTTAGTTATGCATTCTGGTACCTACAAATAAATCCACAAACCATTTCATAAAAAGGTTAAGAATAAATAATCAGAATTAACTTGTCTATTTTATTTTAGTGAAAATAAACATTTGTAGTGATTATTATATACATTTAACTGTAGAGCTGTTTTTATTAATCTTCACGGCTGGGTTGGAGCATAATTTATATTCCCCAGAGGAACCTTAACATATGAGACAGGATTTAACACTTGGCATCACCAGAACATACCCTCTCACACAAGCAAGAGTTCTGTACACTTTTTATCATAAGTTATGAAATTTATGTTATAAATTAAATGAAATATCTTATAGCTATCATGTCTTTCAAGGCATAATGGACAGACTACCAAGGGTAAATATTATTCGAACACGCAAAATGTAATTTTTATTATATATGTGCATACATATAACATACATATCTGCAAAACATATCACTTGAAAGTACAATCATTGGAATACCTGAAGTAAACATTTTCCTTAATTTTCAGGAGAAAGTAGATTGTGGAATTTAAAAATAAAATACCTATCAACTTTATTCTTCAAGGCTGCTTTGTTCTTTTAAATTTCATTTCTATCAATCGAATTTTTCACAAGTGTGCGAGAATAATATGTACATTTGTTTAGTCTGCTGTAATTTACTACAAAATGACTTAATTAATGAGAATATCCATTTTGTTAACTTTGTTACAAAGTTCCATCAAATTATGAGAAAAGTTATTCAAGACATTTGGCAAATTATGGTAATAAGAGTTATTCATGACATTTGGCAAACAGGAACAGACTTTATACGACAACTTTCATCATTCAATAGGCAAAATGCGAACAAAAGATGCATACTAGAATAGAAATCCATTTCATTTTGTACATTTTAATTCCATGAAATTATTTGAAGTGAACAAAATGGAACAAACTTACCGCAAGCGTACGACAAAAGAATACTATTGATAATATTTACCTTTGATTAACTGCAATTTTCTTTAATGTTCAAAAGACTTTTGTTACATGTGCAACATCACAATACGTCCTAAAGCACATAACACTTAAGCTCTAAAGTTTAATCACCAAGCCTTAGTATGTTAGACTTACTCCATAATGGAATTTCAAATAAATGCAATTCGAAATCTTGGATACTATAGTTCTGAATTCTTGATTGCTGTGTTCCTAGTCTATTCAGCTTCCAATACCCGTGTATGGTTTTATTTTGTGGTCTTGCTCAGTTCAATTAGGTTATGAACACAGAGCCAAGGAGAAGGCACAAGTACTTCATAATGGACTACAATATATTTGTAACTTGCATTCAATTCAGCCAACAACACTTCAGGAACACTAAGTGTGAAACACATGAACATTTCATTTACTTGTTAACAGCATCACATTTAAATTGACAGCTTCCAATACTGTAGAATAAAACACTTAAAATTCTTCATAGTATTTTCTATTTACATTTAATAACGAAGTCTTAACTAATGTTTAACTTGAGACTCCATTTTGTATCTTTTCCCATGATTAAACTGTTGAACAAAGTCCACAGAGATCTAATCTTCATAACAGAAAAAGCACACTATTTCACTACACTAGTCAAGAGGTAGAAAAACATTTTTGATTCACTTACTGAAAAACATAACAATTTATGTACCACATTGAAGTGATTGTCAATTGAGGGATGACTTTTGTGAACACTTCTTTTTTTGTACCTTCTCCTAACAATCGTTTAATATATATAGCAATACTTGAATCTTCTCTTATAATTTACATTCGTAAAGCTTTAAATTATAGAATATAATTCAAACAGAAAGGTTAAGATTATGTACACCAATGTAACAATTACATTACAGTATATATACAACAATGTGATCATAACCTCGCTGACCAAGACCATATATATCACAGCACTAAACTCCTGCTACCTAGAAAGTCCCTCATTTTTTTTTTTTTTTTTTTTTCTTTGCCACCACTCAACAATCATCATAACGCAATCTTCTTGCACAGCAACTGTATCCAATGTCTTAAGTATCTGATGCACTGCATGAGCTCATCTGACTTCATATTCACCGAGGACCCACCGTACAAACTACAGTACTAACAACAGCTAATGCTTGAACCCTTATTCCCTTTAATATTATATATATATATATTTTATTTTTTTTACTGTGAGATAAAATCTTCCTATTCTGTAAATATCACAAATGTTCAGTTAACTTTATATTTCAGGAAACCTAGTATCAACCAATATAGTCTATAAAAGCTTCTAATATTTTTTTTTTCTCTAGCATTAACCACAGCATAATGACGACAAAATGAGAACTGACAAGTCAGTTTGAGCTATGACCTTTCTCTCATTGTGGTCTCTTACCCTAATTATCCTAGAGAACTTCATTTGTAACATACCCATTAATTCTTGAAAACAAAAACAAAGATTTTCTTGCTGACACCCAATTTATGAAAGTCAGGCAAGAGCAAAGGTGATGACCATCTTTCAAGTTTTTTCTCTCTCTCTTCCACAGAATTTTTAAGATAACTTACCATTTGACTTCCCTAACAGCTTGACACTAAGAACTAAAGAACAAGAAATATTAATATCAGAATGTCCCGTTCATCAATATTTATAAGATGTGGAGCTAGACAGCATGAAGGCAAGACACATCCAATTGCTTCTAACCTTGGCTCAAGGTTTTTTTAAGGGGCAGTGATCTCTGCCAAGCAATCCACAATAGCAAAAATGGTAAATTTCACGAATAATGCACACCTGTTAAAAATACTGCTACAACATTATAATTAAATTTTTTTTGCAATTCACTCATTTAACTACATTAAATAGTATTTTCATATGAACAACCTTCTATTATTGTTCTTCTAAGCTACAGAATGTTTAAATGTAGAAGTTATAAAAGATGGAAAAAGGATATCCTAGTCATACATGTTAACAGATTACTATAAGCACACAGTAAAAATTGGACAAAACTGGGAGTTGTAATAATGAGCCGCAAAATTTCTTTAGAAATAAGTGTGTGGACCTTATTTATATTGCATTAGAGAAAGTACCCACTGTTCAAACCAGAAGAAAATTTCAGCTGATTCGACCACAATAAATATTGTAAGAAATTCACAATATTTAAAAAACTAACTGTGTTTTAACAGTATTCCTGCTTAAACACTCGATAAAATTACTTTTTTGTACATAAAAATGCTGTTAAAATGAAATTCCTGGCTAATTAAAGTAGAAAGCCTGTGTGACAAGAATACAACTGTATCCCATGCCTATGGAAAGTAAAAAATGATTAAGCTTTAAAAATGCAATAAGCATCAATCTCATAAAAAGGTACTTAAGTGATTAAAAATAGTGTATTTCCATCATGGAAAAAAAAATCTATCGAGTTATTATAAAGGCATACAGTGCAAAAAAAACTCTAAAACTCAAATTTGATTGACTACAAACCTTCAAAAAATTTTTAAACATACAG
Organism: Macrobrachium nipponense; assembly: GCF_015104395.2. Lineage (NCBI taxonomy): Eukaryota > Metazoa > Arthropoda > Malacostraca > Decapoda > Palaemonidae > Macrobrachium > Macrobrachium nipponense. Next base: position 2,729,087 of record NC_061102.1, on the reverse strand, counting down.
TTGGCACATATGACACAATGAGAGTGAAATTTGTTTTTTTTACTGTTTTCCTGGATATAAAGATAGCGTTGCATTTAAGCAATGTGGAGTAAAACAGAGCCAATGCAGAGTCTGACACATGAAAGAAATAAAGTGAAAGTATATGAAACAGCCATTAGTTATGTAATAAAACTAGAGCTGTAATGACATTAGTGATTTTCCTTTACAAAAAGGAAAGCATATACAGCACTACTGTAACTTTAAGTAAAAATTCCATATTCTAACTATAATAGCTTGAAAGGAAAGTTTTAGGATATTAGTTACCCATGACCAAGATTATATCTCTCTCCGCTGACACCATTATTATCAACAACAATATTATCCTATGAGTACCATATGCCTTGGATGAACTTGTAAGTCAAAAGTTTTATGCCGTATTTGTCCCTAAACTGTACATTTTTAGAAAGCACTGCTTCATCTATCATCAAAGCAAAAGTAAAATTATATTTAAGTGATCTCCCAAATAATTCCTACACACCTTAAATGACAAGGAAAAATGCAGTCTAAATATACAGTATATATATACTTTTAGAGTTAAACAGTTGTCTATGGTTGATTACATATCTGCATTAATTTCACCCAAAAACTAAACATTTCAACTGGACATTTTCAAAGTGAAAATCTGATAAACTCTCAAGTGTATATATCTCCTATCTGTAAAACTTTAAAACCAACTGTACTAGCATACATTCAATCATGGGCAAACTAGTAAAGAAGTATTAAAAGTAATATAGTAATCTTTAAACTTCCTCCACACTCACTTTACAGTAACTTTCAAAACTTTATTGCTAAATTATTACTACAGTATTTATGTGGTGTATTAAAAGGAAATAACATATTGAACTAATTCATTCCTAAAAAAACTTCACCTATCAGTAAAAGATTGCTGTCATCTATTTCTGTTATGTACAGGGGAGACTACAACGATCAACAGTCCCTTCTTCCGAAAGGTTACGCATTCTTTACATTCTTTACGATATCTACACAACCTAATATGCAGACCCCTACAATCTGCTGACTGAGTTAATGCCACAAGGACTATTATAAAAGACATGATTACCCTCTTTCAAGAAAAACTCTCTCCCCGACGGTGAACTAAAACCCCTTCATCGTCTAAATTACTCTGCTTATAATCAACACTACTGTGACGGCCCATGTTGGCGATCACATCTGGGCTACCAACGACATTTTGTTCACCGTTATCTTCGATTGAACTCTCACTTAAATTATTGGTTAGAGGATACATAGCAGTTGAATTCTGATTGTCGCCGCGAGTCATTTCAACATTAACACTGCTCACTGATGAAGGGAATTCTTGCAGATTTGTAAAACTGTTGCTTGGCTTCATGCTTAGTTGGCTGTGGCTGCTGAGGGGAGTTCCTGGCACTGAGATGGAGTTCTTGATACTACTGTTGAAGGCAGGAGAAGGAGGATAGATGTGGTTGCTAAACTCCATGGAACTGACACTATTAAACTGGATGGCTGATCCATTTGGCATTCCTGAAGTCTCCTGTAAGAAAGATCTTAAAGATGAGTATTCATTGCAAGCAGATTCTTATGAATTTTCTTAATTCTATCTCAAAATGCCAATACTTCATATTGTACTGTATTGTGATATCTCAAAATATAAATATTTAATACTGTACTGTATTTTAGTTTTCCAGTGCTGTATTGAAAATACTAAAACTGTTAGCTTAAGTTTTCCATACTTCATAACTTATATTGTATTCAATAACCTACTTGTAAAAATGATAAGTTAACTCCCATCTCAATGAAAACCTCTCGAAGGAATTTTAGTGTTTTATAAATCATTCCTGCATTATTAAGTAAACTAAGGGGACACTTCAAAGATTCAATTAAGTGGGATAGGAAAATATTTTCCCCCAGTTATTTCTGTAAAATCAAATCATTATGAAACATTACATCACCGGTATTTATTACTCTTATAAATTACCAAAGTAGATGCCAACACAATTTTTGACAAGAAAATCAGTCTAGCAGAGAACAAAGAGCTATACATTATTTATAATCAACCCACATTCATGGTCTCCATAGAACATTACAATAACCTTGAGTTAAAATGAAAGATGGCAGTCATTATTGCAAATATGTGGGTGGATCCACAGATTCCCTGAAGCATTCAGTTAGTACTGAACAGTACTTATTCACAATGAAGAGCTTAAGAGCTTTGTGTTCATCCTCTGGCCACTGAAACCATAAACTATTTTTCCTGATCTAGAGGCCCACTTTTTTTTTTTTTTTTTTCATCTTTTGTAGGATGAAATAGCAAGAGCTATTTAATGTGGTAGTCGGGTTAGACTACCCAACATGAATGGTATATTAATTTTCTAAGTCTGTTTGTAATGCCTGGTATGTAGATTATATATAATTTATATATCTTTTTAAAGGAGTAACCACAACCCTGCTTATCTCAATTTTTGAAAAAGATAGCATGAACACTATCTGTGATGTGTGATTAATGCTAGAAAGCTGAGAATCAATATTAGCATATAGCAATGACTGCTGTCTTCTTTCTTTATTTCAGAGGGTTTGTAGCATCCAGATAATTCGAAGACCATGAATGTGTGCTAATTGTAAAAGGTTTTTATGAAAATATTAACTTTGTTTACAAAAAAGGACATATTTGTTACAGTTGATCAGTGCCTTAAAAATTGATTCAAGATGTGATTTCAAACTTTCCAAACTTTCTATTCATATTAATTTTGCCTCAACTATATACTACTGTACAATACTTGATAATATATGAGACCTACTTTCAAAAAGTAGCATAAACGTTTCTAGCCAACTTGATCAATTCCATAATACTGTCTTGCACACTTATCTAATCAAACATCACTATTATTATTTAAGTACTAATACTTTGGGTATTCTATATATAAAGGAATTAGTATATGAGATAAAGGAATTGTTGCAACAAGTAATGCAGGCATTAAATAATGGACAGGCTTGTGGCTAGATTAACTATGCTCAGGTCATTTTGCCTTACCTCCTTCCTGCGCAAAACAACCTATAAAAGATGTTGGTAATTTTTCTCTTTTTAAATTATGTCCACTACTCGTTAGTAAAAACGTAATCCCGAAATATTTTACATACTTTACTTCCAATGTATGTCTGGAGTAAAGAATGATGAGGTGAGATATAGTAAAGCCTGTTAGAAATTGAAGGAAAGTTGCCAAATGAAGGTTTAATACCACAACCATTTGTTTGTCCTTAACTGTATATATTTGACATTTTTGCACACAAAAGCTACTATTCATTGCATTAAGTTTCCACAGAGCTTAAGAATGTAATTAGTATCAAGTCAGAGTAAGTCAGGAATTTTCCCATTAAGATGAGGCCACTCTTTCCGATAGTCTCTTCCATACATTCTGCTTGTAGCTGGATTTATCAAATAAAAACTTTTCAATATTTAAACTTCAAAGCCATTCCTATACAACAAGAAATAAAGTTTGTTCAGGTGAATGGGCAAACATAAACATTTTAAAGTAAAAGGTATGTGAATCAAAAATAATTCTGTGAATACAAGAAGGAAATCCATATAGCTGTCTAGGACAAATGGTATATACCTATACATTCAATACAGCCATGATGAAGGAGAGAACCTATTGACTCTATCGGGAGGATCTCAGACGACGAGTTTTGCCTTGGAATTTGTTCGAGCGACCCAGGAACGATCTCTTGTAGAGCAGACGACGCGACGGAGATATCTGACAGGTATTCGTAGATAACTGTTATATGTCCTAGGGTCTTACTTATTATTATTATTATTATTATTATTATTATTATTATTATTATTATTGATTCAGAGATAACTGTTATGTGTCCTAGGGTCCTCATTATTATTATTATTATTATTATTATTATTATTATTATCATTAACTCAGAGATAACTGTTATGTGTCCTAGGGGGTTTTCATTATTATTATTATTATTAATTCATAGATAACTGTTATGTATCCTATGGTCTTCATTATTATTATTATTATTATTATTAATTCAGAGATAACTATTGTGTCCTATGGTCTTCATGATTACTATTATCATGGAATGCCGTTCTAGCACTTGTTTAATTGTATATCTAGGACAATGTTGACTCACGTAAGAGAATATTATTATGACATTCTTTGCTCAGACACTTATCTGACTGAACTACAATTACGAAATTACTAAAAAAAATAGATAAATGAAAATAAGGTGGAATGATTCAAAAACAAAAAGAAGAAGAAGAAGGTCACACGAAAGACACATTGATTCTGAAGTTGACAGCCTGTAAAATGAAATTGGACTTGGATATATGTAGAAAAAAAAAACACGAGTTGGAAACGTCTGAAGGGAAACATTTGGAGGTCTGCCAGCCACAATAAAACGTTTTCGAGTGAAAACAACTACTAAAACAACCACGAACTTTAAATGCCGCCTTCGGTCCTTTGTAGCCGAGAGTGTTTATACAGATCTCTGAGGTCGCGATCACTGGGTTAACCAGAATCTATTGACTACCTTTGTTTTGAGCGCGTTATTTATCGTCCGTGTTTTAAATGTTTTAAATGCAAGTCCTGAGAAGGACAGATATAGACAAATATGACTATAGTAGATTCACATCAACCATGCAACCCTTACGACGCTCCTGATTGGCTGGTGAATAGCCAGTCACAGGGCTGAAAACTCTCAGTCTCTCTCGAGAGTTCACATGGGTGCGATCTATGTACCACCTCTCCTGAGGTATACTTCTTTCAGGAGAGGTGGAACACACATCCTGCCTATATGAACTCTCGAGAGAGAGACTGAGAGTTTCCAGGCCTGTGATTGGCGTATCAACAGCCAATCAGGAGCGTCGTCGTAAGGGACTGGCCTAGACATCAAATGCACGGTTGATGTGAATGTGCTATAGCAGATAAACCAAAGACTTTAGTATTTACACGCACGACGCGCAAATCACGACAACCTACTCTTGTATTCTCTCTGACTGACGTCCATATCAATGCGTGAAGTGACCCCAAAAAAATAATAAAATTAGAAAATATTTAGTGTCGAAGAAGGAAAATATCCTGGAGCCTTTCAGGGAGACGTTAATTCGAAATTATGCAAAGTTAATAGGAATATGTTTGGACTTGATTTAAATTCACAGCGCTGATGGAAGAGACGAAATTTCTCGTGATGTGGATTAGTTTTCCCGTTGTGGGGGAGGGGGGAGTCTAAAGGTGGATGTTTTTAAACTTTTCTGGAACCTCTCTCCTCTTTCCTTGGGGTCTCTGTGAGAGAACCAAGGACGAACGCGTTTGTATAAAACCGAAAATGTCAAGCTGAATACCTATAGGTAGATTACTATTAATTCACTGAATTCCTGTAATGGTAATACCTGTAACAAGACTTAATTCACTGAACCCCTATAATGGCAATTTCTGTAAAAAAAAAAAAAAAAAAAAAGAAGACATTCTGTAATTGGCTAATCCAAAGCATCACCATAACATCACTATACATCCAGAAATCGGTCGTCAATCTAACTTGCAAAACTCATCATACAAATTAAGGTGAGAAATGAAACATTGAAGAAACGAAATGCAAAAAGACTGATACAGAAACAGTTATTGTCTTTGACCTACGCTTGTTTGACTTTCGAAAATATAATTTATTATTAGTAATGAAAATATATTAATCCTATTGAATATTGTGAGAAAAGAAACATTGTAGGACGAAGGCAAAAAAGAGAGATACAGAAGCGATTATTGTCTTTGAGCTGCGCTTGCTTGATTTTCGAAAATATGAATTATTAATAAGGAAGATATATTAATCTATTGAGTATTCATCACCTGTTTGCTTAACGAAAACTCGGTAACTCGAAAATGAAAAATTATTTGAGTCGAATTTCGTTCCTCAAATTGACATGGCATTCTGGAAACCTTCGGGTTAGTCACGCTAAGTGAACAGACAGCATTACAAGACGACGTTTCATCAGGCTGGTCTCAGAAGAATATATGGAATGTCAGTCTTCATCTGAATTACAGTCGCCAGCAGACTTTCGTCTCTCCTGAACAGAATTGCATTTGCAGGCGCTTTGACGCAACCGATGGAGAAACTTGAAAGATAACCGTTTCTTTATAGTTCCAGTCAGTGTTTTAGTTTGCCAAGTGGATATCTTGTATTGAAATATTAGTCTGCCACGTAGATATCTTGCATTGAAATCTTTCTCTCTCTCTCTCTCTCTCTCTCTCTCTCTCTCTCTCTCTCTCTCTCTCTCTCATGCACACACACATACACAAAACATGTTTATGTATGTGAGCAGTACTTAAAGCTATTAATGTTGTTATATCTTTTCTACTCTCTCTCTCTCTCTCTCTCTCTCTCTCTCTCTCTCTCTCTCTCTCTCTCTCTCTCTCTCTCTCTCTCTCTCTTTCACACACACACACACACACACACACACACACACAAACATGTTTATAGTACTGGTAATCTTCTTAGACACGAAGATATAGTAATTCAGTTGTATTCCACATAGGAAAATGAAAAAGGTATGTTGGGCATTTTCTGAGACATACCCTTGTCATTTTCCGATGTGGAATACAACTGAAACATTTTTATGTGTGTGAGCAGTAAGCTACTAATGTTATTATCTCTCTCTCTCTCTCTCTCTCTCTCTCTCTTCTCTCTCTCTCTCTCTCTCTCTTTATGTAAACGAGTAGTACATAAACCTACTCTCTCTCTCTCTTCTCTCTCTCTTCTCTCTCTCTCTCTCTCTCTCTCTCTCTCTCATACACAAAAAACCACACACATTTTCGTGGATATAACCAGTACTCAAATCTACTTATGTTAATCATTTCTTTTTTTTTTTTTTACTCAGACTGTAAACGTAGATGTTTATATATATACGTTCACTTTGCCAAGGAGTCTTAATTTCACTAATTCTTTTTACCTGCAGTACACAAATCTACTTATCTTTAATTATTTCTTTTTTAATCAGACTGTTAACATAGATGTTTATATACGTCCACTTTGCCAGAGAGTTTAATTTCGTTTTTTTTTTTCTTCTTCTTTTTTTTTTACCTCCAGACTAATCGTCATCGCTTCCCTTGACACCAAATGCCGTGAAACCTGAAACGGAAAACTATCCAGTCCCAACACACGAACACCCTTGAATAAATGCTTGAAAACGTGTCGACCTTAAATAATGTGACGCTTTTTTTACGGGCGAAAGTTTTAATGAAACTGATGCCGAGCCAATTGCCATGCAGCGCCATTTCGAGCTTTTAAGGAATTACAGTAAAAGTAAAGTTTTATGACTTCAATGAACGCTCCCTCTCTCATTACGCTGAGGGCATAGTGCCACATTGCATTGAGGGCACAGTGCCAATTTGGAGACGATGTGACGTTTAATGGGTGCTTTAGAGAGAGAGAGACAGAGAGAGAGACACACACAGAGAGAGAGAGAGAACCAGTGTCCTTAACGATGTACAACCTTCTAAGCTAAACGATAAAAGACGATCCATAGAATTAGATCAGTGGCTTTTGCATTAGTCAGCTTTTTTTTTTTGCAGGCAATGAAACGTAACAGATAATTATTATTGTCGAAAGGTATCTGTGAAAAATATGAGAGAGAGAGAGAGTGAGAGAGACAGTGTCCTTAACGATGTACAACCTTCTTAGCAGAACGATAGACGACGATGCTTAATAAAATCAGGTTAATGGGTTTTGCTTGGTCAGCTCTTTTATTTTGCAGGCAATGAAAGGTAACTGATCATAATTATTGCCTGAAGGTATCTGTGCAAAATGAGATGACATAATAGTCATTCGTCCTCCTTTTTATTCTGCCATTGCTGGAACTAACTCCTACTGTGTAGAAGTAAGCAGATCACCTTTTGAAAAGCTAGATGTGCCAAAACTGCAAGTATTTTCTAAGATTTTCCTTTTCCCAATACTTTGTGCAACAAGATGAATTTTGATTATTCTCTCTATCTCTTTATCTATTATCTCTATATAGATAGAAGATATTTTGAGATCTCATAGATTTCTTTTGCTTTAAAAAAACTCTCTCTCTCTCTTCTCTTCTCCTCTTCTCGTCTCTCTCATCTCTCTCTGTCTTCTCTCTCTCTCTCTCTCTCAGGTAATCGATATTGCATGTCTGCGGTTACGCAACTCTATACATGAGGAGCAGAACGTAACAAAGAAAAGTCAATACAAGCTAAAAATTAACTCGCCCCATTCCACCCATCAACAGCTAGACGCATAATGAGCGATGTTTCACATTGCTTCGCTGGATACATTTATCGTTTTCATTCGAGTCGTCTTCTCTCGATCTCATGCGAAAAGGGAGGAGGAGAAGAAGTACGATATCGATCGCCTTCATTCCCCTTCATTACGTTCACGCAAATCTCCACCAGCCGGACGGAAGACTTTCGCCTCCCATTAATCAGTCGACCTTGGAGGACACCGTGACGCGTGGCGCCCATTTTCTCCTTTGAAAACCACACTATCACTTCTTTTGCATATCCCATTGAGATCATAAATAAAGGCTCACCTCATATCCTTTAAAACTCATCTTTCCACCTGCAGAATATTCATATGACCTACGGGCTGCTCTGTGAGCAAGAGCCCGTGCTGGTATAAGGCCAGCTTAATTTTCAACATCAACAACAAGCATCCATTCAAAGTGGGTTGTTGTGGCCTCTTATTTTTTTTTCGCCTTTGTTCTTACCATGAGTTATATATATATATATATATATATATATATATATATATATATATATACGTTGCTATAGGTTTTATTATTTTTGGCATCCTAATTCATAGCGCCTTTGCAATGCTTATAGCTATTTTTTTAATTTAATTCTTTCTACTACCTTTTCGTTTAGTGTAGATAAATTGAGGGCATTCCTCGATAAATTTATATATATATATATCGTGAGATAAGATATTATACTAAGATTATATATAGAATATATATATGTCTATATCTATACTAATATTATTACTATATAATATATATATATATAGATATATATATATAAAATATATATATATATGTATATATCTTATATATTACTATACAGATATATATATATATACTATATATATATAACTAATATACTATATATATATATACATATATATATACTATACCTTATATATATATAAATAATATATATATATTAATAAATATCGATAAATGATATATATATATATTGACTGGTAAAAATTTTCTGTTACAGCAGCATTCCATCTAATAAAAGGAGCCCATAAAAACGCCAAAATATAGAGAGAAAATACTCTATTTCAAACTGCTGTCTCTCTCTTCAAGTAGATGAATGAGAGAAAAGTTACAGTCTCTGAAAAGATAGTTTTCTCTCTCTAATGTTGGCGTTTTTGTTATGGGCTCCTTTTATTAAATATATATATCATATGTGCACGTACATACACACCTGTCCGCATATTCATACATTCACTCACATCTACGCCCTTCATAGTATATAAACGCGACTAAACTCTTTCGCATGAAATATGCGAGCGATCTACCAACCAGGCGAAGCAGCAACCAGCCTGCTTATAGTATAGGCAGGTTCTTCTCGCCTCGCCGCGAGGTTCCCCGCCCACCGCCCCGCACCGCACCCCCCCCCCCTCTCCCCCCCTACCCCCCCCCCCCCCCGTCCCCTGCCCTCCTGCGTCCGTGCATTGTCCTCAGGAATTGCTTAATTTTTTTTTCCAGACGCCGAAGCTTTGAGGTTGTCCCGGCAACCGTGAATGGGTCTTAAAATAGTATTGTTTCTTTTTATTTTTTTTTTTTTACCCTTTCCAGGTGTCATGACATAATATGACCTTATAGTCATCATATTAATTTCGCTTTACGACGGTTTCGAGGTTCACTCGGAGGAGGTCAGGGAGGAATCAAGAGAAAAAATAAAAAAAAAATTATAATTGCAAAAAAAATTGGTAATAACCTTCCTCTTGTGTGAGAGAGGAAGGAAACAATAAACAAGGTTAATGGCCGGGAAGGAGTAATGCATTAAAAACAGAGAGAGAGAGAGAGAGAGAGAGAGAGAGAGAGAGAGAGAGAGAGAGAGAGAGACGTTAGCGAAAAACGAATAGCAAAATTTTGACCGAGCCGTTGCATGAAGACAAGTCATAAGACACGGAAAGCAGCTGACGAACAGACGGACAGCGCAGGAGAAAAGAAGTCGTAAGCATGAATTTTAAAGTAGATGTTCTCATGAATAACCAAAGATAGACAAGAGAGTAGAAGAGGAAGAAGAGAAGAAGAAGAAGAAGAAGAAGAAGAAGAAGAGGACTAAGAAATAAACAGAGGTAGAGAGAAGTAACATACTGGCGAATCTGTGACTCCGAAGAAGCAATGGATTCATTTTTAGTGATGTGGCTTTTTTCATTCCTTCCACCGAATAGAGTTTTCTCCAATTTTTTTTTTTTTTTCCTTTAGTAAGTCGCAACTGCCTAAGTGGTTTTAAATGCAAAAAGTGTTCCCTTAACATTTATAAGCTCTCCCTTCGAACCAATCTATTAAAGCTTCGTGTTTATTTGCATGAAATAATTGAAATACGTCGTCCTAATATCATTAAATTTTCCTACAGTGAATGTTGCTATATTTCTGCTTTTACAGTTGAGTGGCAGCAGGGATCAGACAACCAGTTGCTTCGTCAGTGAATGTTCTATAGACAACAATGAAACCTATTGAAATAATGAATTTAATTCGTTTGCGTATAATACTACATACGTCAATGAAACCGAGTTTTGTCTGTAACTTTTAAGTTTCTGTGATTTCTAAATATTTATTTGAATTTCAAATTTAATCTGCTGCCATATGACTTTATATAACGTCATTCTTTGACGAATTCTTCAGTTGGTGCTAGTTTTCTAAATCAATTTAACTGAAACTCGACACGATATTGATTTATTCATTCATTTATTGTTTTTCACGTATAGCACCAGAAAACGATAAGTGAGTCTGAAGTCATTTAGAAACCCATACTTCAGTCACCAAATCATATTGTGTTTACGCTGGTCTTGCTCAAGTTAGCACTAACAAATTCTTACTTGTGGCAAGAAGCACTAGGCTATTATGGGGGTAACAAACGAATTCCTACAATGTTTATATAAACATTTCCCCCCAAAACCCTAAAAACAGTCTTCACTTGAAATTCGAACTTAGTCAAAGCTACTCAGATGGAATTGTTCACTGTCTAGGGACCTTCAAGTAAGCAATCGGATATATTCTTATTTCGACTACTTTCTATCACCCGCAGCCCCCAATGACATTCTGTTCTCTCGGTCTCCGGAATTGGTTTATCTTAAATATCTTGACGTTCCGAGATAAACCATTTTATCTTTCCTTCAATTCAGTCATATTGGATTTCTCTCTCTCTCCCCTCCCCGCCCCCCCCCCCCTTTTTTTTTTTAAGCTCTCAATCATTGGAAATCTATATATTCTTCGTCGTCTCCTCTTTCACCTTATCTAGTTCTTGAATTTTTCAGATTTCATGTATTCGCGAAATTTCTCCCGTCTCCATTTCCCGTCGGCGTTTTTAATGTTTTCACATTAATCCCTTTGGTTCTATCTATTTATATAAAGGCGTCAAAGAGGTAGACAAATTATCCCATTTATATTGTCATGAAAAATTTTTTTTTTTTAATTATATGGGTTTGCAAAATCGGACTCCAAAATATCTAAAATCAAAAGGATTTATATAATATCTTGTTTCAGTATTATTCAAATGAAAGAGATAATTGTCTAGAATAGTACATTAATGTGACAAGATAATTAAATGCAAATGATTAATGAAGAATTGTAGCCGATAATTCAAGTCCCAAGAAATAGAATAATGCGAGACATTCTAACTAAAATATAAGCACAACCCAAAAACAAAATTTACACATTTTCGGACCGCATAATTCTCACACAACCATTCCAAGTCTTAGAATAAGTACATCTGCGCCAAGGAAAGTATCTGCACATTTTGAACAGTGTTTACATCTTCGTAAGGCCATAGAGAAAACAACATTGGCAACACTCCACTTAAAAAGCCCTTTTAGACATTATGAGATAACTCTATTAATCTGACATTTTAAACCCCTCGACGTTGGGGGCTTTTAATATGCTAATCATATTCTGAAACCTGCGGAAGAGTTTGATCAAAGCATTTTCATATGAATACATTATTCCTCGCAATTTTCCCATCCATATTAGAAGAGGGAGGGTGAGATGGACTTTGAATTTCGGGAGAAGACGAAAGAATGTTTGATGAAGTTAAACGTTTTCTGTTAAAGAATAGAGTAGAGTGAAACTTGGATCATTTTAATATTTTACTGGAACTACTGTCATTTTGAGGGGAAGGCCAAACTTCAGGTGGAGAGATAAATTATTGAGTGACGTACATGACAGAGGAAGAAGGAGGAGGCTGGCTAGGAACAGCGACCCCATACAGAAATGGGAAAGGCTGAGGGCAAAGAAGAAGACTGTCGTTTTGAAATATGTATTAATCGTATGTGGCTGGTTGATTAAAATATCCATATTTCGTCAATATCAGTACATCATGAATGGATGCATGAGCCTTCTTTTATACATTAGGAGAGGTTTCCTGCTTTTCTGTGACGTAGAATCCAACAGGAATTTTGGCTCTTACTGACCACTCACAAAGTCTTTCAGTAAGCTTAAAGTGTCAGAAATAAAGTAGAAGGTGCTCATCTGCCAATTCTCATCTAGTGTCTTGAGGTGAGGCTGCTGTCCCCAATGCTTAGCCCCTCCCCCCTCAACCCCCTCAGACGTTCTGGTATTCCTTTATAGTCTACTACCACCACATTGGCAACACCCAATGTTGCTTAATTTTGCTGATCATATATCTATGTATGGATGCATATGTATGTATGTGCATACTTATCAAAACACTGCTTCTCTTCCTTTCACTGTCTTGTTTAATAATTTATGCAGTGACACACTGAAATTTATATTTTAAAAACAAAGTTAGACATTTACGTTATTTTTCAGTAATTCGTCTGCTTTGTTTGCAAAAATCCTAACAAGAGAATTGTTTTTATAGAATTTTGTAACATGAAGATTAAACTATATGTTTTAAAATTTAAAACCCTCGTTTATTCTTCATAAATTACAGTATGAATTTTTGATCAGGTTTGTGACTTAAAACACAACAGTCCTTCTTGTGACGATGACCTACGAGTTCAACAGAGCAAACGAAGTTTTTGAAGGGAAACGGATTTAAAATAAAGATGTAGCAATGAGGTGAAGCGCTTTAAAGATATAAATGCGCATTTCTGCATTGCGTAATCAAATATTTTTCTTATTTAGACTTAATTGGCTTCATTATGAATCATTCTATCCGTAAAAACTCTCATATTAAAACGTTCAAGTTAAGTAATGTCTAAAAGTTGCCCAGCGATGATTTTACGTAATATTTTCGAAGTCTTTTCCATCGTTTCCACTGGCTAGTCTTAATAGCTAAGGAGTTATTATGTATTTTATAATAATACCGGATACAGGATGTAGAGAAATATCCTCCAGTATCTTCAAAAACCTAGACTATAACCCAGGTAATTGCTAGATATTATCAGCCACTGTTTTTACCATTATTGCTCATATAACTTGTCATTTCTCTAGTTCTGACACATCAGAGTACTTGTGTATATAATCTATAAGCATATGGTATCCCTCTAACCAACGTTAATTCAGTTTTCTATGTGAATTTCTCAATGTTGTTGTGTTTAATTTTTAGTTCCGTCTCCCATTTGGACGATGTCTGCGCATTGTTCTACTGGACAACTTGATAAGCATCGCCTCAAGACGCAAATTCTTCAGCAATATGTAACGTCTTGAGTGCTTTATATTTATTAATAATTAATTCTATGCAAATGTATGCCTCAGTATTGTCTATTTAACTAATTGTTAGATATTACGCAGTGTTTGACTTTCAGCTCAACATCAACTTGGTGTGTTCGTCTGCCTGAAAGTTCTACCAAACACCAGTGGCTAAGTATCTTGCAATAATTCCTCATTTTTAACTAATACACACCATAACTGGAACTGATTACTGTTAAATAGTAAATATAGTCTAAAATATATTATATTGTGCTCATTGAATTAATAATAATAATTCTGTAATTAATATTTCTAAGCTTAAACAATAGTTATATATTGCAGAAAGGCCAGAATGATAAAGCTGCCATGTGACGTTTTTAATTTAGTTTATTTTATAATTATCTGAGATATTAATCAGTAATCTTTAGGATCAAATAAAATAACAATATCTTTTTAATATACTTCTTACATTGCTATGATATAATTTTTCATATTTTAAGTAAAATCGGAGGATAAATTTCCAATGTAAACAAATAAAGTTTCCAAGTACCATTTATTATTTTTATATAGTTACTTTAACACTCAATAGATGTCTATAGCGGCGTTACTCCCTTCTTCCAATGCCGCCCCACACCCCCTGACCCCCACCACCGCCCCACATACCATTTATTAGTTTTTAGTTACTTAAACAAGCCATAGATGTCTATAGCGGCGTTTCTCCCTTTTCCCTCTTACCCCCCCAAAGAATTAGTTCCAATAATCACTAGGCGCCTGAAATTTAATATGAAAGTGTTATAAAAACCGCTAGAAAGGTTAAAGAGTTAAGTAAAAACTGTGAGGAGAAATTCGTAAGTTTTGATAAAGACTAATTTATTTTTATGATGTATAAGTGACATATTTTTATCAATTAAAGATCACTGTATTGCTTATTTATGGTGTTGATATATTAGCTGTCCATATTGAACTTAGTCATCTGATTGACTTGAAGGAGCTAAACTGCCAAAGTGGGAACTGCTAAGTCGCTTTCGAGTTATTTTGTTGTAATCAAGTGTTCTGCTTCATTTTTACTGAAAGTAAGTCCCTTCCCGGTACGTTAGAAGATGCTTTATGAATATATTTGGTAATTACAATTTAGGTATTTGTAAACGTAACCTTAAAAATAATGGTAGGCTAATTTATGAACAAAGTCTGAGTAGGATGGTGGTGACTTCAACCGGCTGACTGTTGGGTCTTCGCATATGGTGACACCAAAACTTACCCCACAAGTGTCAAGGTGTCTCGATAAAGAAACTTCATGGTGTTTTACGGTGCGATAGTTAGGACATTTTAGAAAGAGTTGTGTCTGTAATGCAGTACAGGTAAGATTAATTGTAAGAAAATTACTGAGGTCATGAAATTCAGGGCAGCCATTTTTAAGGCATCGTCCAATGAAATTTAGGGTATTTCTAGATTAAGCAAATTTAGGTCAAAGTACCCCAGACTGTCTTGTAGTGTAAGGTTTGAGTGATAAGGCTTAGGCAGGACTTAAATGTATTCCATGCCCAATGAAATTTATAGGTCAAAGTACCCCAAACTCTGTCTTGCAGAGTAAAGTTCGAATGATGAGTCTTAGGCTGGGCTTTAATGTAGGGTAAATGACCAAATGGCGACATAGCGGCCACCTTCCCGAAAAAGTACTTAGGCCTAAATTCACAGCCATAGGCATCAGCCAAGAGTTGTGGCCCATCCAGGCAACATACCAAGACCTCTACCCTCCTCTCGAAGTAGGTAAGTAAGTGTTTTCTCCTAAATTACGAATTTATCGCACAATTCAAGCGCTTTTCCGGGAAGTGGCCACTTTCCGGGAGAGGTGGCCGCATTGTCGCCGCTCGGTCATTTATCTTATTCCATGCCCAATTAAATTTAGTTTAGGGTACTTCAGACTCTGTCTTCTAGTGTAAGGCTTGAGTGATGAGGCTTAAGCTAGACTCTTAATGTGTAGTTCACCTTACTGATGCTATGTACTTTATTGTGATCCACAATCTTTGTTAAATGTGACAATCCTCATAAAACAATTACCGAAGAACCATCGAATAATGAGAAATTGGTACTTGTGGGAAGGAAAAACAAAACCGATCTAAAATTAATGTTAAAGTGTAAGTAAAAACAAGAGAGGTCGGGTAAGACACTATAGGATAGTTCATAATGTGGGTTATCAATAACTAATGACAAAAATATGCTTATACAAATCAAAGTGTGGCATTGATTTATAATTACAATTTCTCATATTATAGCCTAATAATACTTAGGCTTTCCTGTGAAGCAAGGCCTTTTGACCACCAGAAACTTTTGTTAAACAAATAAGACTAACATTTATAAACAAAAAAAGGGGTCAATCAAAGTAATAGTAGCGCGTCAGGTATATCTTTGGAAATTGCAGTTTCCTATAGTATTGTTTTCTCTTGTTAACAATTTTTTTTTAGTTTTTGGCAGTTGATTGTAATTAACCTGTAATTTACCTTAGAACTCTATCCTATGGTATGGGGGACCTGTTGGGAATGTGGGGTTTAGGGTAGGGTGCACCTCTGGTACCCCTTTAATTTATGAAATTTACATTTACTCGGTATTTATTACATAGTGGATATAGTCTTATATATGGTAATAAAATAGCTAAAGGTCATAAGTGCTATTTCCCAGTATGTATGTCATAAGTGGTTAGAAGATAATGATAATAGCCAGCCACTGTTAACCTTCTTTTCCATAGGTATGAGCTGCAAAAGAATGTTGAGGTTACCTTTTGCACTGCACTCTGTACTTAAAAGTTGATGCAACCATAATTCTGTCCATGTAAGTAATGTAAATGGATTTGTTTAACTTCACTGGCAACTAAATGTGTTAATTATTCAGATTTGTATGTTAGTGGAGTTGTATGGCAAAGTATTCAGCTCCCAAACGGTTTTAATGAAACATTTACCACATATGCCGAACTGTTGTAAAGTCTCCTGTGCCGTTTTATTTGAAAAACAATATTTAATGATGAGGGCACAAAGAATGAATTATATAGAGTATTGCATTTTTAGTGTGAACTTGTTGTGATTTGACGTAAACACTTGAGAAACAGTGGGCATGTATTATCCACCCTGTTGCGAGTTTATGCAATCAGTGTCCCTTCAGCCCCTAGCTGCCACCCCTTTCCTTCCTTTCACTGAATCTTTGTTCAAATTCTTTTCCATCTGACTTTCCACCCTCTCCTAATAATTGTTTTTTTAGTGTTACTGTGAGGTTTTCCTCCTGTCATACCTTTCAAACCTCCTTGTTGTCAATTTCCCTTTCAGTGTTGATGAATGACCTCTTAGGTCCCATCACTTGCCGTTTGGTCTAAAAACTATACGCTATTCTCTTCAGTATTATCCAGTTTCACTTCTGGAAGAGCATCTAAATGTTTGATAAGTCTTATCATAACACAGCAATTCAGAATGACAAGAGGAGTGTTTTAAGTAGGCTTAGAAATGTAGCCTATGTGACAATGCTAGCTAGCATTTGATTAAGTTATGATTATGCTGCAAGGATGCAATAGTACGAATTGGCACACTAAATGCATCTACGTATAGGATATGCTTTTTTGGTATGACCAGCCTTTTTTAAGATATAAGCAAATGTGCTTCACTATAAGAAAATGTACTTCACTGTGAAGAATTTATATACAGCTATGAGCTATACAAAAGGACCATGCATAATTACCATTTTGTTGTTTTGAATTATGGGTGGCGTAAGATTTGTTGCTGGTGTTTAGAATCTGATGTTGGAGTTTGTATTTTTTTTTTTATTTGTAGTGTAGGGAGTGATGGCTTGCAATTGACAGATTGCCCTAGTTCCTCAGTTGAATTTATTTCACTCTTGTTGGGTGGGAGGGGTTGTTTACCATTAGTGTGCCTAGCTTGGCACATAGTAAAGGATACTGAAGGTTCTTTGGACCATCCCTTCCTAGGCCTTTGGTATGTCACTTTGTCATTTTGTCGTTTATTCCTTTTAGTCTCCTTACTTTCATGAGCTGTCCAACTTAGTTTTGCCCTGCTTCTGTTCCCAGTTCTCATTCCAGAGGGAATTCTTGGGATTAAACCCAATGAGTGTTTATCCATGTACTGTGGTCTCGGTAAACTCTTTTCATGATTTATGCATAGTTGCTGGCATAGGGTGTGTTTTTAGATTACTAACTGAACTATAAACTGTATTCTCTGCTGTTTACTTTGAAGGTTAATCCAATTTACATTTCATTTGAAGATGGCTAAAAGATTATACTTTTCCATTCAGGAATATTGTGCGCAGTCTATGCCTGTATGCATATGATCACAGGAGGTGAAGTCCAACTGTATGTTCATTGATGTGTCCCCTTCCAGAGAATAAGGAAATATATATATGAAAATGGCTTAGTAACAATATACAGGGATTATAGAGTGAGTACTGGTAGAAGTATGTTCTAAGTAACATTTTGCTTTGAAGTGGGCTCTTGGCTTTCCAAAAATGTTGAATTTTAAAAACCATAGGGGTTAATGTAGACAGAATTGTCCTTTTGCGAGTGTGTGTGTGTGTGTGTTAGGTGAAACCCAATATCACAATGTTTGTTGTGACCGTAATCCTTGAGCTGAATGTCATCTCTCAGTGATGAGCAGTGTCCACAAATAACACTAGCTCAAATGGTTGTCGGTCAAGGACTTGGGTAATAGCTGTATACAAGGAAGTCAAATGTTATAGGTGAATTACCTGCAGAGAAATTAACCTTAATTCCAACAGAGCTTGCCTACACTACAATTTTTCTGAGATAAAAAAAGAGAAAGTCCTGTATCAAAGTTGAAGGAAGGTAGCTAAATTTCAATAATTATTATATATATATAGATATAATATATATATATATATATATATATATATATATATATATATATATATATATTCTGTAATTTAGGGTGTCATTAATGGCTGTTCTCACTTAGTAAAAAGAGAAAAATGTACTGTACAATACCATGAAACCCTGGCATGCAAACTATACTGTCAGTTTAAACCAAATGAGAATGATGATTCAGATCGTGGCTGTTCGTCACAGTGGGGACATTGTTCTTATTCACGTGAGAGAAAACTGCTAAAGCCTATCTTCTTATGAAGCAAATAGATTAACTGCTTCTCCTTGGGTATTGGTCATAAGTACAATATAGAAGGAGATTTGTTTATTCTATGATTCTATGAATAATTATATTGGTCATAAGTACAATGTGGAAAAAGATTTGTTTATTCTATAAATATATTTTAAACCTATTGCCCTATGGTGTGTCTTGACACAGGAAGAATTCTGGCTAGATGGTTCATTATCAAAATATGTACTGACTGAAAATGACAAAGTTCTGGTGATGGCTTATGTTATAAAGGCAGGACTATTTTTGGTACTGTCATCCTACTGTCATCCTTTTGCAGTGTGAACATGTACGAAGTATAACAGTTGTCTTGTGTTTCGTTACATGAGAGACCTTTTAAGTTTCCTTCTGTGCCTCATCGTTGCAAAGAACAAAAACTGTGATTGAAGTATGATGTGTGCCTAAGGCTTGAAGTGTGTGTGCACCTTAGGCTATGGATTAAAGTACCTTTTGTCTTTTAGTACACAGGCCCGTACCCAGAGTTTTTTGTTTGTGGGGGTGGGTTTGTTTTTCCCAAAACTGGACCTTTTCTTTTATAAATGTCATTGCACATATACAGGCAGCCCTTGGTTAACAGCGGTATCAGTAAACGTCTATCCGGTTTTATGACGCTTGTCTAGCAACGTTGTTAACTGGATTTTCGCTGCCGATATCCAGTTAGCAGCGCTGATATCCGGTTAGCCGCACCAATTTCTAGTTAGCAGCAGCGCCAATCTCTGATTAATGGTGCCGATATTCGGTTAGCGGCGGCGTTAAGCAGGTTCTTAGTGCTGTTATTGCTGATCTTCAGTTAGCAGCATCGGCTGGGAACGGAACCCCCGCTGTAATTGAGGGCTGCCTGTAGGTATATACATGATGAAATACTTGAAAATGTTATTTTAGTTGTATCAAGAAGAAAAATTGGGTATGTGGTCAATGCCCTTCTACCCGATTAGATGTTATTCAAATTACTGACTTTGGCTAACAGAATTTTACTTAAAATCACTCGCAAATATGGTGGCCTATATCATAATCCTCTTATCATTCTTGTATTTCCTACTACTAAAGAATGATGTTAATGTTTAATAACAATTTATAAAACAAAAAAACTTGCCAAAAAAACAAAAGATTATTTATTACTTTGTAAGTACAGTTCAATGAAAAGGATATTCACAGAAAATATGGACTTCCAGAAAGGTTTGGGCAGTCATTCAACCCACCCTCTCGGTACAGTGCTGGTACAGTGAACAGTGTGTCAATAACTCAAAGTTCTGTAATTTGGAGATGTAAGAGGGGTCTCACACACACACACACACACACACCAGTCTTGTAAAGAAATTTGATATAAAGCTTCGAGACCTTGCAAGGAGGTCTCGGCATTTACAGAAAATATCAGGGCATGTTCTGGTACCGGCAACATGAACTAGAATCGGGGTCCACAAGAGGGCCCATTTGAAAGTTCCCTCCAAGGCTACACCATCGAATGGGGCAGACACAGCACAAGTTGGTACCATCTGGGAAGCAGCAGCGTCCATATTGTATATAGTAGCTTCAATATTGTACATAGTATAAATTAAAGCAAAAGTGGTACACCATCTACAATGAGTATGTAAAGATCAGCGTATGTATGGAGAAGTTTTATTCTTGTGACCACGTTGTGGAATGATGAAGGGCTTTTTTGTAGAACTGTTGGGATTCATTTATTATATTTACTTTATTTTGCTATCCTATTGTGCATCGTTGTTTCTCGTTTGTTGCGTGTTTACATTATCTAATTTGCTGTAATTTATCCTTTTTGCTTTTTTATTTCTTTTGTAGTTTATACTTTACATACAGTTTCTTTTTCTGAACTAAGTCTTTACTATATGGGGTCTTTGAGAATGCGAACTCTAATGATAAATGTTGACAAACTTTAGGTTGAATTCCTGCCTATGTGGACATGAAAAGAAAAAAATTTGCTTTGTTGCAGTACCTACTGTACAGTGTAATTTACCCCCAGGTTTTAATTGGTTAACTTATTTGATCCTTGAAAATTAATAAGTAACGGGCACCGCCCTTTCCCAGACTGCAGAGATTGCAGATCAGCTCTCCTAAATGTTAAGTGCATTGTTGGTAAATGTCCAAACCTGAACCAACAGCAAACTCAAATATTGTAAACAATATTTTGTCAAGGTCCTCTCATTTTTTAATTATCTATAGTTATAAGTTTTAAGGACTGCAATTTACTAAATTAGATTTTATTGATGAAAACAAACCCTTTGGGCCAGCCCTTACCTTGTGTATGCATGCATGGTTCCTCAGGTTTACTTGGATTCAGTGTCGCTAACTTATGATTTCATCTTCTCGCACTAATTTTGGGTTTTTACAGCTTTAATATCAACTAAAGTTGACTTACTTCCAACTATGACTTTCTTTTTTGAAATAAACTTTTTCTTTAAGTATTCCAGTCCTCAATGTCAAGATACACTCCTCTTTTTATCTCTGCTTGATCACTGTTAGTTGCTCACAGTAGTCATTGTTTTTGTGCTGTAGAATTCGCCAGAGCTCATACTTCCTACCTCTCCTTTGACATAATTCTTCAGTTTTCAAAATTCCTTGGGGAAGGGGGGTAGTTCAGACTTAAGTCTGCTCTGCGAGGGTTTAGAATGTTCACTGGATGGTCTGTTTTTTTTTTTTTTTTTTTTTTTGTTTTTTTTTTTTTTTTTTAATTCCTTTTAAATTCAAAGGTGTTTGGCATGAATGATCCGACATCACTCTCCCCCCTCCACTAGAGTCGCTTATGTGGAATGTGCTTTGCTTTCAACACTCGGCAGATTTGACTGACCCTGACTGTTATGCTAGATGGCACAGTAACCAAGTTTGCTGAAGCGCGATTTGTTTCTGATTTTTAGGGCTACTGTTTACCTGTTTCTTTTTATAATAATTAGGATTCTTCTCTTTATTATCATCGGCAACGTATTGTATGTTTTTAGCATTATGTTGCTGTTGGTTACGTATAAAGCAACGAACGTAAGAATGACTTGAACTATTATGAATTGAGCGATTACAATTAAAACAAGTTATCTCTACTGCGTTATTATTAACTATATGTACTTGCTGTGGTTTACTTTCATTCTTTGCTAAAATTTGAAATAGTAAGGGATCCAGGTCAGCGCATTTAGACATATTTTTGTTAATTTGTTTATATGAATGTTAAGTATGTTAACCTAATGAGAGTTTTTACAGATGTTATTCCTTGCAATCCAGCCGTATTTTTTTTTTCTTTTTTTTAAGATAAGTTGAGTCATAGAGATTCGATTTTTTATGCATATAACTCAAAAAACTCAAGGCTAAAACTGCCATCAGGACCTTGCAAAGGAGCCTTTATTGTCCTGACCCGAAATAGTGTTACCTCTAATTTATCCAGATTTGTACGGGTGTTCCACTTGTTTTTGTGTGTTTTCTAATCACTACGGTGCCTAACTACCCTATCCATGTATCTGTATAAATACAGACGTCCACTGCGTAAACGCATATTCAATGTTTAATATGATTTGTTACGTACAGAATTAATAGTCACCCAAAATAAGATTAGCACAGTATATGATTATGATATTTCAGGAGAACTTCTAGAAACAGAAACTCAAAGATAAAAACTCGCAGTAGCGAAGTCCCAATGATGTAGATTTCGGTAAAAAAGTAAGATTAAGAATGTCTCGTAACTTCAGCCACAGGAACAACGAAAATTCGACCTGTAAAGGAAACACTCAAAGTTACTCCAAATGAATAAAAAAGATTGTACTTAGCTTCATTTTGTGGGAAGTCACGGCGTTTCGATAACGACACAGCCTTGATCACCCTGTACTGTTTAGCGGATGACCCTGGTTTTTAGCTTGAGTTTCCCCCATGCGCGTTGTTTGTCTGTTGGATGATTCGTGTCCTTGAAGATCCGATGCTGCAGACGCGTCCAGTTTGTTTCTTGAAGTGCTGGAAACGCTCAATAAACGATGATGCCTTCTTGAATGATTCTAATGAGACATATCTCTTACGGTTAGGACGAAGCTTGCGTTGCCGTAGGAACCAGACACGTCCGGTTTGTTTCTTGAAGGTGTGCACTGCTGAAGACGCTCACTAAACGATGATTCTAAGTTGCTTGAAGAATCTCTTGCTTTCGCCATCATTGTCTTCTGATATGATACATTATTCGCTATTCTGGTTATTCTTCGGAAGATGTTGAAGAGTTATTGTTGTAGGCTGCCACCAATATGTAGGGCTGATGCCTTTGTATAATAAGGCACCCTGTGAGGTTATTTAGACCTGCGATAATTTTACGCTAAGGTCGGTTTATTATGACTTTCCATACTCATTGGAGTGTCTTGGGTTTCGATGATAACTTACAAAGTCAGTATCTTCTTTGGTTATGGAGACGGAGATGTTTCAACTCATGATGATAGTTTCTAAGTTTATTCAGTATCTTCTTTCTGATATGAGGTTTCTAGTAGAAAACACAGAGTACAAAAATATCTCTACTCTCTGAGACTACATGATGAAGATCAGATAAAATTGGACAGGTCTTCTAATGACGATGGCCGATTGAATTCTGACTTACAATCTGGTTTACAAATCATAAAGTGAGCAGACAGTAGCTCGAACATACAAACATACACACAGATGACATAGATTACAAGTCATGTAGGCCGTTTGAGTTATAGGTCACTGTGGTTGTCTCAAGCAGGAAGCTTGGACTACATTTACAAAACAAATGATTTGATGACCACAGATGACGGCAAACTAGACACTGGCTTATACGACACATCATCTTAGCCTACTTTATCATATCTGGTCTGATCACATTCCTG
Source organism: Macrobrachium nipponense (assembly GCF_015104395.2). Classification (NCBI taxonomy): domain Eukaryota; kingdom Metazoa; phylum Arthropoda; class Malacostraca; order Decapoda; family Palaemonidae; genus Macrobrachium; species Macrobrachium nipponense. The sequence goes on along the minus strand of NC_061102.1, from coordinate 2,705,241 downwards.
CAAGCAAACTGGTCAACCTCTTGGGTCACTGGTTTTAATTAATCATAGTTTTAGTTTTTATATATGGAATAACATTCCATATTTTATATTATGAAGCACTTACATATGTACTTCAAAATTTTAAACTATATCCTTCCTAAATTCAACACATTCAACCTATTATTTCAGAGGAAGGAACCTATGGTGCATTTGCTCTATGAAGCTTGTCGTGACTTATATCTACAAATACTAAGGAACTATTATCAACGAAAGCCACTGACCACAAATAATATATGCGAAATAAATCCAGCAGTTAAAAATAATTTGTTGCCTCTCAATCAAATCTATTTGGGTTTAGAAATACATAGTCTCCTACAAACACCTGAAATAAGATCGAATGAGGATATGATAACTGACTTCAGAACAAGATACAGACTTTTTTCTGTGACAGCTTGTTTGGAAATGAAAAGCCGATTTCCACTCTTGTTCAAAATTATTGCAATTTTGCAGCGTGTTCTGTGTCAAGGATTGCACCAGCCCAGATCTGCTCAATAAGACACTAACATTAACAGATTCGGCAATGGAGGTTCCTCGAATCATTCAACAAGATCAAATCCAGATTCTGTATGATGAATGGAGGCAACTTCCCTATGTCACCCTTCCTGAGGAGTTGCGTCACGCCAAGAGCGCAATGGAGTTTCTCTTAGGTCTTTCCAAACTCCGGAATCGTGAAGACAATCATATATTTACATTTTACCTGCATTTGCTCTTCATATTCTGACCCTCCCAGCATCAAATGCAGATGCCGAGAGGATATTCTCGAAAGTTAATTTAACAAAAACCAAAACTAGGAACAGACTACTCACATCCACTCAAGCAGCACTAATAAGTGTCAGAAACCGTGAAAAATACCGGAGGCTGTGTCAAATTTCAACCTACGAATAGAATGATTAGAGAACTTCAAGGACCCAAAATTGAAGATGATAATGAAGAAGAGGAGGAGGATTTTGACGGGGAGCTGTAGTCTATATTTATTAATATAGAAATTACAGTAGGCTGCATTTATTTTCATTAATGCAGTGTGAATACTAGTCATACATTTTGACAGTGATATGTATATTATTTGTTGTTGTATTAGATTTTTTAATGTCTGAAAGCTTAGCCTATATATAGGTCATATTTAGAAGCTACAGTAGACTACATTTATTTTTCTATTTACGCAGTGTAAATTATTACTTTACTTGGTTATATCTATGATATTTGTTATATCAATACTTTGTTATATCTATAATATTTGTTATATTAAATCTAGATAATGTCTGAAAACAGTTTATATTGATGAATATAGAGAATCTTTTGTAATATAGAATATTACTACAAGATTATTTAATTTGTAAATATGGTAATTGTAATAATAAACTTTAAAAAATCTATTTTACATAATCCATGTAGCAAGATCCTGAACATATTGTATCCATTTTGTTAATTCAATAATGGTATTGAATTATCAAATTTGCTCTTCAATATGTTTGCAATCTGTTACACTGCACTCTGAACGTGAGAGTAGCTACCTTGTCCAACAAAATAAATATTTTCCTAAGTTTCCCGTGAGATAAGATTTTTTTTTTTTTTTTTTTTACTAGTGATTTGCGGGATTCGTTTTCTGTTGTGGAAGTGCGGAGATCACGGCAACACTGACCGCCAGTCATATAGAAGTCCCTTGTTTGCACGTTCCATGTCTTTCTTTTTCATCTAAAGTGGATTAAGAAACAAAAACCAAGTTAACATCTCTGCGTGTAAAGCATTAAACTAATAAGTAGCCTAAAGAAAGAAATAAAAAGCCCAAGTTAACATTCTCTCTTCTCAGTAAAGCATTTAGTCTAAAGTAAAAACAGTAAACGTAAATTAATAAGTAGCCTAAAGTAAAAAAAAAACCTGAGTTAAGCTGTGGAAATCTAATATTTGAGAGTTGTAAGATATGTCAAGCGTTAGAAGTAAATATGCAGAGTACAAAAAAATAGCCAAAGGTAAGAAAAAATGACTAACTTTTGTATACAATATTTCTTAGTCAGGAGACTTACAAAAAACTCAAAAATACACTAAAAACAAAATTCAATGAACTTTATTTAAAACCACAAGTTATCCCTCAGTCTTTGTTAGAACAACAGCAATTAATTACAAGAAGACACATACAGTCTCCTCAAAAGCAGGCAAGTTACTCAAATGCCTAATAAATCATCTCGTGGTCTGCACCATTCAAAGTAAGTGACCGAGTCAGGTAAATGGTCAGAGACGTGCAAAGCTAATATCCTCCCGCCCCGTTTTTCCTCCCCCAGCAGGTCGGACTAACGTCAACCTTCACCGTACACGTGGACCATCAAGCCAGTTTAGGTTCTTTGTGAACCTCTTACAAATTTCATCCCATTGGCAAGTAATTAATTTCCAAAGGTAAGAAAAAAGTTGGCAGCAGTGTAAAGCATTAGAATTAATATACTGAGGGAAAAAAAGAAAGGTACGAAAGAAAAAAAGTTTGCCGTCGTCACATCATTAGTCATGGCGTTGAAATCCATAACTGGGAAATGGTGGGAGAGTTAACAGCTATTGCAACATGAAATTAAAAAAACAGTGGTGTGGTTGGCTTGGTGTTTGCTTCCCACCTCGGTGGTCGCGGGAAGATTCTCGGCCATTCCATTGAGGAGTGAGAGATGTGTTTTTCTGGTGCGTGGTTCAGAAGTCACGTAAAGCCGTTGGTCCTGTTGCTGAGTAACCACTGGTTCCATGCAACGTAAAAACACCATACAAACAAACAATGGAATTCTAAAGCTTGTACCGTCTTTCATATGATCATATGCATACAGGCATAGACTGCGCACAATATTCCTGAATGGAAAAGTATAATCTTTTAGCCATCTTCAAATGAAATGTAAATTGGATTAACCTTCAAAGTAAACAGCAGAGAATACAGTTTATAGTTCAGTTAGTAATCTAAAAACACACCCTATGCCAGCAACTATGCATAAATCATGAAAAGAGTTTACCGAGACCACAGTACATGGATAAACACTCATTGGGTTTAATCCCAAGAATTCCCTCTGGAATGAGAACTGGGAACAGAAGCAGGGCAAAACTAAGTTGGACAGCTCATGAAAGTAAGGAGACTAAAAGGAATAAACGACAAAATGACAAAATGACAAAGTGACATACCAAAGGCCTAGGAAAGGATGGTCCAAAGAACCTTCAGTATCCTTTACTATGTGCCAAGCTAGGCACACTAATGGTAAACAACCCCTCCCACCCAACAAGAGTGAAATAAATTCAACTGAGGAACTAGGGCAATCTGTCAATTGCAAGCCATCACTCCCTACACTACAAATAAAAAAAAAAAATACAAACTCCAACATCAGATTCTAAACACCAGCAACAAATCTTACGCCACCCATAATTCAAAACAACAAAATGGTAATTATGCATGGTCCTTTTGTATAGCTCATAGCTGTATATCAATTCTGCACAGTGAAGTACATTTTCTTATAGTGAAGCACATTTGCTTATATCTTAAAAAAGGCTGGTCATACCAAAAAGGCATATCCTATACGTAGATGCATTTAGTGTGCCAATTCGTACTATTGCATCCTTGCAGCATAATCATAACTTAATCAAATGCTAGCATTGTCACATAGGCTACATTTCTAAGCCTACTTAAAACACTCCTCTTGTCATTCTGAATTGCTGTGTTATGATAGACTTATCAAACATTTAGATGCTCTTCCAGAAGTGAAACTGGATAATACTGAAGAGAATAGCGTATAGTTTTTAGGCCAAACGGCAAGTGATGGGACCTAAGAGGTCATTCATCAACACTGAAAGGGAAATTGACAACAAGGAGGTTTGAAAGGTATGACACAAGGTGGTTTGAAAGTATGACAGGAGGATAACCTCACAGTAACACTAAAAAAACAATTATTAGGAGAGGGTGGAAAGTCAGATGGAAAAGAATTTGAACAAAGATTCAGTGAAAGGAAGGAAAGGTGTGGCAGCTAGGGGCTGAAGGGACACTGATTGCATAAACCCGCAACAGGGTGGATAATACATGCCCACTGTTTCTCAAGTGTTTACGTCAAATCACAAGTAGTTCACACTAAAAATGCAATACTCTATATAATTCATTCTTTGTGCCCTCATCATTAAATATTGTTTTTCAAATAAAACGGCACAGGAGACTTTACAACAGTTCGGCATATGTGGTAAATGTTTCATTAAAAACCGTTTGGGAGCTGAATACTTTGCCATACAACTCCACTAAAACATACAAATCTGAATAATTAACACATTTAGTTGCCAGTGAAGTTAAACAAATCCATTTACATTACTTACATGGACAGAATTATGGTTGCATCAACTTTTAAGTACAGAGTGCAGTGCAAAAGGTAACCTCAACATTCTTTTGCAGCTCATACCTATGGAAAAGAAGGTTAACAGTGGCTGGCTATTATCATTATCTTCTAACCACTTATGACATACATACTGGGAAATAGCACTTATGACCTTTAGCTATTTTATTACCATATATAAGACTATATCCACTATGTAATAAATACCGAGTAAATGTAAATTTCATAAATTAAAGGGGTACCAGAGGTGCACCCTACCCTAAACCCCACATTCCCAACAGGTCCCCATACCATAGGATAGAGTTTCTAAGGTAAAATTAAACAGGTTAATTACATCAACCGCCAAAAACTAAAAAAATTGTTAACAAGAAAACACATACTATAGGAAACTGCAATTTCCAAAGATATACCTGACGAGCTACTATTACTTTGATTAACCCCTTTTTTGTTTAAAATAAATGTTAGTCTTATTTGTTTTAACAAAAGTTTGTTTTCTGGTGGTCAAAAAAGGCCTTGCTTCACAGGAAAGCCTAAGTATTATTAGGCTATAACATGAGAAATTGTAATTATAAATCAATGCCACACTTTGATTTGTATAAGCATATTTTTCTCATTAGTTATTGATAACCCACATTATGAACTATCCTATAGTGTCTTCCCCGACGGTAATTCTTCAGAAGCAATCCGCACTGGATATTAAAATAAATAATCACCTACATGGAAAGAGCATGTGAAAAGCAATATAAAAAGTATAGTCATTATATGAGAGATTGAACGGGGTGGAATTAAATGAGATTGATAAGTTTTTACCTCGAATTTTTTCTTAAGTCGGGAGAGGTGTTTCCTCTACGGTAATGTTACTTTTAATGAGCCCTCTAACTTACTTTGTTTCTTACGGAAACAAAAGCAGTTCCAGTTACTCATTATTGGCTGAGAGGTGTGACATCGTTATGACGTATGGGTTGCATAACCAATTACGAACGACTTTAGTCGAAAAACTAAGTTTCACTAGGATTTCAGCGGAGTAATAAAGTTAGCTGTCCAGTGTCACTGTATCCTTGTTTGACTGAATACTCGAAAACTGAAGCAAAAACCGGCATTTTGTCTTCCGTAGCTATGGCAGAGGTAGTGGCTGGCCCCTCTGGCATTAATTTTGACAGAGACCTTCGATTTTCTACCGATTGTTTTGCAGTGCAATGTGAGTTACGGTGAATTTTATCATTATTTGTCTAGTGGTGGTGGTAAAGAAGTTGTGATTGAATATGCTCAGAGAGAATTTAATTCTTCAGCCAAAAAAACTGCGAGTGTTGTGGAGCTATTTGTCGGATCGACTACAACAGGAACGCCTTTGGGTGTGATCGCTCTGTAGTGACGAAAGGACGTCGGCGTAAGCGATGCGACACCCAAAATCTATCTGCCACGGTAAGTAGCCTTACTGTAAAACCCTGTGGGTAGCGCGCGCAGCACAACATTACCTCTTGCGTACATGCCGTGCTTGCCAAGAATCTTTAAATTTGCGGGATAAGGCGCGAAGCGCCGTTCCGCTACGGCCTTACTGACAGCACACATAAATCGATGGTCGCCGATATGTAGTCGCTCCCTACTTTGTTGTTGTTTTGGTATCGCCGCCATATTGGCTTTGGTGTTCTTCCGCCGATTTCGGTCGGCGGTCGAGTGGGCCCGCGAATCAGTAGGCGTTCCCAATTATTATTATTGCTGCAAAGCACTCCTTTCTGGTTTGTTTTGCGTAAGAAAATAAGTTAGAGGGCTCATTAAAAGTAAACATTACCGTAGAGGAAACACATCTCCCGACTTAGGAAAATTCGAGTAAAAACTTATCAAGCTCATTTAATTCCACCCGTTCAATCTCTCATATAATGACTATGCTTTTTATATTGCTTTTCACATGCTCTTTCCATGTAGGTGATTATTTATTTTAATATCCAGTGCGGACTACTTCTGAAGAATTACCTACCAAGGTCTCTTATTCGATGGTTCTTCGGTAATTATTTTATGAGGATTGTCACATTTAACAAAGATTGTGGATCACAATAAAGTACATAGCATCAGTAAGGTGAACTACACATCAAGAGTCTAGTTTAAGCCTCATCACTCAAGCTTTACACTAGAAGACAGAGTCTGAAGTACCCTAAACTAAATTTAATTGGGCATGGAATAAGATAAATGACCGAGCGGCGACAATGCTGCCACCTCTCCCGGAAAAGCGCTTGAATTGTGCGATAAATTCGTAATTTAGGAGAAAACACTTACTTACCTACTTCGAGAGGAGGGTAGAGGTCTTGGTGTGTTGCCTGGATGGGCCACAACTCTTGGCTGATGCCTATGGCTGTGAATTTAGGCCTAAGTACTTTTTCGGGAAGGTGGCCGCTATGTCGCCATTTGGTCATTTACCCTTCATTAAAGCCCAGCCTAAGACTCATCATTCGAACTTTACTCTGCAAGACAGAGTTTGGGGTACTTTGACCATATAAATTTCATTGGGCATGGAATACATTTAAGTCCTGCCTAAGCCTTATCACTCAAAACCTTACACTACAAGACAGTCTGGGGTACTTTGACCTAAATTTGGCTTAATCTAGAAATACCCTAAAATTTCATTGGACGATGCCTTAAAAATGGCTGCCCTGAATTTCATGACCTCAGTAATTTTCTTACAATTAATCTCACCTGTACTGCATTACAGACACAACTCTTTCTAAAATGTCCTCACTATCGCAACGTAAAACATCATGAAGTTTCTTTATCAAGACACCTTGACACTTGTGGGGTAAGTTTTGGTGTCACCATATGCGAAGACCCAACAGTCAGCCGGTTGAAGTCACCACCATCTTACTCAGACTTTGTTCATAATTAGCCTACCATTATTTTTAAGGTTACGTTTACAAATACCTAAATTGTAATTACCAAATATATTCATAAAGCATCTTCTAACGCACCGGAAGGGACTTACTTCAGTAAAAATGAAGCAGAACACCTTGATTACAACAAAATAACTCGAAAGGGACTTAGCAGTTCCCACTTTGGCAGTTTTACTCCTTTAAGTCAATCAGATGACAAGTTTAATATGGACAGCTGATATATCAACACATAAATAAGCGCAATACAGTGATCTTTATTGATAAAAATATGTCACTTATACATCATAAAAATAAATTAGTCTTTATCAAAACTTAGAATTTCTCCTCACAGTTTTTTACTTAACTCTTTAACCTTTCTAGCGGTTTTTTATAACACTTTCATATTCAATTTGAGGCGCCTAGTGATTATTGGAACTAATTCTTTGGGGGGGTAAGAGGGAAAAGGGAGAAACAAACGCCGCTATAGACATCTATGGCTTTGTTTACGTAATAAAACTAATAAATGGTATTGGGTGTGGGGCGGTGGTGGGGGTCATGGGGTGTGGGGCGGCATTGGAAGAAGGGAGTAACGCCGCTATAGACATCTATTGAGTGTTAAAGTAACTATATAAATAATAAATGGTACTTGGAAACTTTATTTGTTTACATTGGAAATTTATTACCTCCGATTTTACTTAAAATATGAGAAATTATCATAGCAATGTAAGAAGTATATTAAAAAGATATTGTTATTTTATTTGATCCTAAAGATTACTGATTAATATCACAGATAATTATAAAATAAACTAAATTAAAAACATCACATGGCAGCTTTATCATTCTGGCCTTTCTGCAATATATAACTATTGTTTAAGCTTAGAAATATTAATTACAAAATTATTATTATTAATTCAATGAGCACAATATAATATATTTTAGACTATATTTACTATTTAACAGTAATCAGTTCCAGTTATGGTGTGTATTAGTTAAAATGAGGAATTATTGCAAGATACTTTGCCACTGGTGTTTTGGTAAAGAACTTTCAGGCAGACGAACACCACCAGTTGATGTTGAGCTGAAAGTCAAACACCGCGTAATTCTAACAATTAGTTAAATAGACAATACTGAGGCATACATTTGCATAGAATTAATTATTAATAAATATAAAGCACTCAAGACGTTACATATTGCTGAAAAGAATTTTGCGTCTTTTGAGGCGATGCTTATCAAGTTGTCCAGTAGAACAATGCGCAGACATCGTCCAAATGGGAGACGGAACTAAAAATTAAACACAACAACATTGAGAAATTCACATAGAAAACTGAATTAACGTTGGTTAGAGGGATACCATATGCTTATAGATTATATACACAAGTACTCTGATGTGTCAGAACTAGAGAAGTGACAAGTTATATGAGCAATAATGGTAAACACAGTGGCTGATAATATCTAGCAATTACCTGGGTTATAGTCTAGGTTTTGAAGATACTGGAGGATATTTTCTCTACATCCTGTATCCGGTATTATTATAAAATACATAATAACTCCTTAGCTATTAAGACTAGCCAGTGGAAACGATGGAAAAGACTTCGAAAATATTACGTAAAAATCATCGCTGGGCAACTTTTAGACATTACTTAACTTGAACGTTTTAATATGAGAGTTTTTACGGATAGACTGATTCATAATGAAGCCAATTAATTCTAAAATAAGAAAAATATTTGATTACGCAATGCAGAAATGCGTATTTATATCTTTAAAGCGCTTCACCTCATTGCTACATCTTTATTTTAAATCCGTTTCCCTTCAAAAACTTCGTTTGCTCTGTTGAACTCGTAGGTCATCGTCACAAGAAGGACTGTTGTGTTTTAAGTCACAAACCTGATCAAAAATTCATACTGTAATTTATGAAGAATAAACGAGGGTTTTAAATTTTAAAACATATAGTTTAATCTTCATGTTACAAAATTCTATAAAAATAATTCTCTTGTTAGGATTTTTGCAAACAAAGCAGACGAATTACTGAAAAATAACGTAAATGTCTAACTTTGTTTTTAAAATATAAATTTCAGTGTGTCACTGCATAAATTATTAAACAAGACATTGAAAGGAAGAGAAGCAGTGTTTTGATAAGTATGCACATACGTACATACATACATCCATACATAGATATGATCATCAAAAATTAAGCAACATTGGGTGTTGCCAATGTGGTGGTAGTAGACTATGAAGGAATACCAGAACTGTCTGAGGGGGTTGAGGGGGGAGGGGCTAAGCATTGGGGACAGCAGCCTCACCTCAAGACACTAGATGAGAATTGGCAGATGAGCACCTTCTACTTTATTTCTGACACTTTAAGCTTACTGAAAGACTTTGTGAGTGGTCAGTAAGAGCCAAAATTCCTGTTGGATTCTACGTCACAGAAAAGCAGGAAACCTCTCCTAATGTATAAAAGAAGGCTCATGCATCCATTCATGATGTACTGATATTGACGAAATATGGATATTTTAATCAACCAGCCACATACGATTATCCATATTTCAAAACGACAGTCTTCTCTTCGCCCTCATGCTTTTTCCCATTTCTATATGGGGGTCGCTGTTCCTAGTCAGCCTCCTCCTTCTTCCTCTGTCATGTACGTCACTCAATAATTTATCTCTCCACCTGAAGTTTGGCCTTCCCCTCAAAATAACAGTAGTTCCAGTAAAATATTAAAATGATCCAAGTTTCCCTCTACTCTATTCTTTAACGGAAAACGTTTAACTTCATCAAACATTCTTTCGTCTTCTCCCGAAATTCAAAGTCCATCTCACCCTCCCTCTTCTAATATGGATGGGAAAATTGCGAGGAATAATGTATTCATATGAAAATGCTTTGATCAAACTCTTCCGCAGGTTTCAGAATATGATTAGCATATTAAAAGCCCCCAACATCGAGGGGTTTAAAATGTCAGATTAATAGAGTTATCTCATAATGTCTAAAAGGGCTTTTTAAGTGGAGTGTTGCCAATGTTGTTTTCTCTATGGCCTTACGGTGATGTAAACACTGTTCAAAATGTGCAGATACTTTCCTTGGCGCAGATGTGCTTATTCTAAGACTTGGAATGGTTTGTGTGAAATTATGCGGTCCGAAAATGTGTAAATTTTGTTTTTTTTTGGGTTGTGCTTACATTTTGGTTAGAATGTCTCGCATTATTCTATTTCTTGGACTGAATTATCGGCTACAATTCTTCATTGATCATTTGCATTTAATTCTCTTGTCACATTAATGTACTATTCTAGACAATTATCTCTTTCATTTGAATAATACTGAAACAAGATATTATATAAATACTTTGATTTTAGATATTTTGGAGTCCGATTTTGCAAACCCATATAATTAAAAAAAATTTTTTTTTTCATCACAATATAAATGGGATAATTTTTCTACCTCTTTGACGCCTTTATATAAATAGATAGATCCAAAGGGATTAAGTGAAAACATTAAAAACGCCGACGGGAAATGGAAGACGGGAGAAATTTCGCGAATACATGAAATCTGAAAAATTCAAGAACTAGATAAGGTGAAAGAGGAGACGACGAAGAATATATAGATTTCCAATGATTGAGAGCTTAAAAAAAAATTGGGGGGGGGGGGGGGTCGGAGGGGAGAGAGAGAGAAATCCAATATGACTCTGAATTGAAGGAAAGATAAAATGGTTTATCTCGGAACGTCAAGATGATTTAAAGATAAACCAATTCCGAGACCGAGAGACAGAATGTCATTGGGGGCTGAGGGTGATAGAATGTAGTCGAAATAAGAATATATCCGATTGCTTACCTGAAGGTGGCCTAGACAGTGAACCAATTCCATCTGAGTAGCTTTGACTAAGTTCGAATTTCAAGTGAAGACTACTTTTAGGGTTTTGGGGGGAAATGTTTATAAAAGCATTGCAGGAATTCGTTTGCTACCCCCATAATAGCTTAGTGCTTCTTGCTACAGTAAGAATCTGTCAGTGCTAACTTGAGCAAGACCAGCGGAAACACAATATGATTTGGTGGCTGAAGTATGGGTTTTCTAAATGACTTCAGACTCACTTATCGTTTTCTGGGTGCTATACGGGAAAACAATAAATGAATGAATAAATCAATATCATGTCGAGTTTCAGTTAAATTGATTTAGAAAACTAGCACCAACTGAAGAATTCGTCAAAGAATGACGTTATATAAAGTCATATGGCAGCAGATTAAATTTGAAATTCAAATAAATATTTTTAGAAATCACAGAAACTTAAAAAGTTACAGACAAAACTCGGTTTCATTGACGTATGTAGTATTATACGCAAACGAATTAAATTCATTATTTCAATAGGTTTCATTGTTGTCTATAGAACATTCACTGATGAAGCAGCTGGTTCTCTGATCTCTGCTGCCACTCAACTATAAAAGCAGAAATATAGCAACATTCATTGTAGGAAAAATTTAATGATATTAGGACGACGTATTTCAATTATTTCATGCAAATAAACACGAAGCTTTAATAGATTGGTTCGAAGGGAGGGCTTGTAAATGTTAAGGGAACACTTATTGCATTTAAAACCACTTAGGCAGTTGCGACTTACTAAAGGAAAAACCAAAAAAAGTGGAGAAAACTCTGGTAAGGACAACGCTTTTTCCCTATTTTCAATTGTAACCAATCATCAAGTCGCGTTGTTCTTACTTCCATCCGATAGAGCGTTTTCCGCGGCCTTTCCGCCGATGTATAACACAGCAATTCCATTATTTGTAAGCTTTATTATATCTAAATGAATGTCTGTAAGAAAACACAAATTTACCGTCTCGGAGTCAGTTCTGTTTGCGGTGCGAGACTGCACTACATATCCGTCCCGCACCTGTCTATGTCAACTCAGTTTGTCTGTAAATAAATCTTACGGGCTGCTCTGTGAGCAAGAGCCGTGCTGGCACAAGGCCAGCTTAATCTTAAATAACAACGTAAATAAAATCATCAGTACCCAGCTACCTGTCTTATCTCTGGTCCTCACACTCTATTCGGTGGAACGAATGAAAAAAGCCACATCACTAAAAATGAATCCATTACGTCTTCGGAGTAACAGATTCGCCAGCATGTTACTTCTCTCTACCTCTGTTTACTTCTTAGTCCTCTTCTTCATCTTCTTCTTCTTCTCCATCTTCTACTCACTTGTCTATCTTTGGTTATTCATGAGCACTATCTACTTTAAAATTCATGCTTACGACTTCTTTTCTCCTGCGCTGTCAGTCTGTTTGTTCGTCAGCTGCTTTCCGTGTCTTATGACTTGTCTTCATGCAACGGCTCGGTCAAAATTTTGCTATTAGTTTTTCGCTAACGTCTCTCTCTCTCTCTCTCTCTCTCTCTCTCTCTGCTCTCTCTCTGTTTTTTAATGCATTACTCCTTCCCGGCCATTAACCTTGTTTATTGTTTCCTTCCTCTCTCACACAAGAGGAAGGTTATTACCAATTTTTTTTGCAATTATAATTTTTTTTTTTTTTTTTTCTCTTGATTCCTCCCTGACCTCCTCCGAGTGTACCTCGAAACCGTCGTAAAGCGAAATTAATATGATGACTATAAGGTCATATTATGTCATGACACTGGAAAGGGTAAAAAAAAAAAAAAAAAAAAAAAAAAAAAAAAAAATAAGAAACAATACTATTTTAAGACCCATTCACGGTTTGCCGGGGACAACCTCAAAGCTTCGGCGTCTGGAAAAAAAATTAAGCAATTCCTGAGGACAATGCACGGACGCAGGAGGGCAGGGGACGGGGGGGGGTAGGTGGGGGAGAGGGTTCGGTTGCGGTGCGGGGCGGTGGGCGGGGACCTCGCGGCGAGGCGAGAAGAACCTGCCTATACTGTAAGCTGGCTGGTTGCTGCTTCGCCTGGTTGGTAGATCGCTCGCATATTTTCATGCGAAAGAGTTTAGTCGCGTTTATATACTATGAAGGGCGTAGATGTGAGTGAATGTATGAATATGCGGACAGGTGTGTATGTACGTGCACATATGATATATATATTTAATAAAAGGAGCCCATAAAAACGCCAACATATAGAGAGAAAATACTATTTTCAGAGACTGTAACTTTTCTCTCATTCATCTACTTGAAGAGAGAGACAGCAGTTTGAAATAGAGTATTTTCTCTCTATATTTTGGCGTTTTTATGGGCTCCTTTTATAGATGGAATGCTGCTGTAACAGAAAATTTTTACCAGTCAATATATATATATATATATATATCATTTGTATCGATATATATATAATATATATATTATTTATATATATATATATATATATATATATATATATATATATATATATATATATATATATATATTATATACATATATATATATATATATATATATATATATATATATATATATACTATATATATATATATATATATATATATATATATATACTATATATATATATATAATTTACGAGGAATGCCTCAATTATCTACACTAAACGAAAAGGTAGTAGAAAGAATTAAATTAAAAAAATAGCTATAAGCATTGCAAAGGCGCTATGATTAGATGCCAAAGATAATAAAACCTATAGCAACGTAAAATATATATATATATATATATATATATATATATATATATATATATATATCTATATATATATAACTCATGGTAAGAACAAAGCGAAAAAAAATAAGAGGCCACAACAACCCACTTTGAATGGATGCTTTGTTGTTGAGTTGAAAATTAAGCTGGCCTTATACCAGCACTGGCTCTTGCTCACAGAGCAGCCCGTAGATCATATAATATTCTGCAGGTGGAAAGATGAGTTTTAAAGGATATGAGGTGAGCCTTTATTTATGATCTCAATGGGATATACAAAAGAAGTGATAGTGTGGTTTTCAAAGGTGAAAATGGACGCCACGCGTTACGGTGTCCTCGAAGGTCGACTGATAATGGGAGGCGAAAGTCTTCCGTCCGGCTGTGGAGATTTGCGTGAACGTAATGAAGGGGAATGAAGGCGATCGATATCGTACTTCTTCTTCTCCTCCTCCCTTTTCGCATGAGATCGAGAGAAGACGACTCGAATGAAAACGATAAATGTATCCAGCGAAGCAATGTGAAACATCGCTCATTATGCGTCTAGCTGTTGATGGGTGGAATGGGGCGAGTTAATTTTTAGCTTGTATTGACTTTTCTTTGTTACGTTCTGCTCCTCATGTATAGAGTTGCGTAACCGCAGACATGCAATATCGATTACCTGTGAGAGAGAGAGAGAGAGAGAGAGAGAGAGAGAGAGAGAGAGAGAGAGAGAGAGAGAGAGAGAGAGAGAGAGTTTTTTTAAAGCAAAAGAAATCTATGAGATCTCAAAATATCTTCTATCTATATAGAGATAATAGATAAAGAGATAGAGAGAATAATCAAAATTCCATCTTGTTGCACAAAGTATTGGGAAAAGGAAAATCTTAGAAAATACTTGCAGTTTTTGGCACATCTAGCTTTCAAAGTGGATCTGCTTACTTCTACACAGTAGGAGTTAGTTCCAGCAATGGCAGAATAAAAGGAGGACGAAGACTATTATGTCATCTCATTTTGCACAGATACCTTCAGGCAATAATTATGATCAGTTACCTTTCATTGCCTGCAAAATAAAAAGAGTGACCAAGCAAAACCCATTAACCTGATTTTATTAAGCATCGTCGTCTATCGTTCTGCTAAGAAGGTTGTACATCGTTAAGGACACTGTCCTCTCTCTCTCTCTCTCTCATATTTTTCACAGATACCTTTCGACAATACTAATTATCTGTTACGTTTCATTGCCTGCAAAAAAAAAAAAGCTGACTAACTGCAAAAAGCCACTGATCTAATTCTATGGATCGTCTTTTATCGTTTAGCTTAGAAGGTTGTTTACATCGTTAAGGACACTGTTTTTTTCCTCTCTCTCTGTGTGTGTGTTCTCTCTCTCTGTCTCTCTCTCTCTAAAGCACCACCAAATTAAACGTCACATCGTCTCCAAATTGGCACTGTGCCCTCAATGCAATGTGGCACTATGCCCTCAGCGTAATGAGAGGGAGCGGTTCATTGAAGTCATAAAACTTTACTTTTACTGTAATTCCTTAAAAGCTCGCCTGAAATGGCGCTGCATGGCAATTGGCTCGGCATCAGTTTCATTAAAACTTTCGCCCGTAAAAAAAGCGTCACATTATTTAAGGTCGACACGTTTTCAAGCATTTATTCAAGGGTGTTCGTGTGTTGGGACTGGATAGTTTTTCGTTTCAGGTTTCACGGCATTTGGTGTCAAGGGAAGCGATGACGATTAGTCTGGAGGTAAAAAAAAAAGAAGAAGAAAAAAAAAAAAACGAAATTAACTCTCTGGCAAAGTGGACGTATATAAACATCTATGTTTAACAGTCTGATTAAAAAGAAATAATTAAAGATAAGTAGATTTGTGTACTGCAGGTAAAAAGAATTAGTGAAATTAAGACTCCTTGGCAAAGTGAACGTATATATATAAAACATCTACGTTTACAGTCTGAGTAAAAAAAAAAAAAGAAATGATTAACATAAGTAGATTTGAGTACTGGTTATATCCACGAAAATGTGTGTGGTTTTTTGTGTATGAGAGAGAGAGAGAGAGAGAGAGAGAGAGAGAGAGAGAGAGTAGGTTTATGTACTACTCGTTTACATAAAGAGAGAGAGAGAGAGAGAGAGATAATAACATTAGTAGCTTACTGCTCACACATATAAATGTTTCAGGTTGTATTCCACATCGGAAAATGACAAGGGTATGTCTCAGAAAATGCCCAACATACCTTTTTTCATTTTTTCCTATGTGGAATACAACTGAATTACTATATCTTCGTGTCTAAGAAGATTACCAGTACTATAAACATGTTTGTGTGTGTGTGTGTGTGTGTGTGTGTGTGAGAGAGAGAGAGAGAGAGAGAGAGAGAGAGAGAGAGAGAGAGAGAGAGTAGAAAAGATATAACAACATTAATAGCTTTAAGTACTGCTCACATACATAAACATGTTTTGTGTATGTGTGTGTGCATGAAGAGAGAGAGAGAGAAGAGAGAGAGAGAGAGAGAGAGAGAAAGATTTCAATGCAAGATATCTACGTGGCAGACTAATATTTCAATACAGATACCACTTGGCAAACTAAACACTGACTGGAACTATAAAGAAACGGTTTATCTTTCAAGTTTCTCCATCGGTTGCGTCAAAGCGCCTGCAAATGCAATTCTGTTTAGGAGAGACGAAAGTCTGCTGGCGACTGTAATTCAGATGAAGACTGACATTCCATATATTCTTCTGAGACCAGCCTGATGAAACGTCGTCTTGTAATGCTGTCTGTTCACTTAGCGTGACTAACCCGAAGGTTTCCAGAATGCCATGTCAATTTGAGGAACGAAATTCGACTCAAATAATTTTTCATTTTCGAGTTACCGAGTTTTCGTTAAGCAAACAGGTGATGAATACTCACAGATTAATATATCTTCCTTATTAATAATTCATATTTTCGAAAATCAAGCAAGCGCAGCTCAAAGACAATAATCGCTTCTGTATCTCTCTTTTTTGCCTTCGTCCTACAATGTTTCTTTTCTCACAATATTCAATAGGATTAATATATTTTCATTACTAATAATAAATTATATTTTCGAAAGTCAAACAAGCGTAGGTCAAAGACAATAACTGCTTCTGTATCAGTCTTTTTGCATTTCGTTTCTTCAGTGTTTCATTTCTCACCTTAATTTGTATGATGAGTTTTGCAAGTTACATTGACGACCGATTTCTGGATGTATAGTGACGTTATGGTGATGCTTTGGATTAGCCAATTACAGAATGTCTTCTTTTTTTTTTTTTTTTACAGAAACATTGCCATTATATTTTGGGGTTCAGTGAATTAAGTCTTGTTACAGGTATTACCATTACAGGAATTCAGTGAATTAATAGTAATCTACCTATAGGTATTCAGCTTGACATTTTCGGTTTTATATAAACGCGTTCGTCCTTGGTTTCTCTCACAAAGATCCCGAGGAAAGAGGAGAGAGGTTCCAGAAAAGTTTGTTTTTTAAAAACATCCACCTTTAGACTCCCCCGCCCCCACAACGGGAAAACTAATCCACATCACGAGAAATTTCGTCTCTTCCATCAGCGCTGTGAATTTAAATCAAGTCCAACATATCCTATTACTTTGCATAATTTCGAATTACGTCTCCCTGAAAGGCTCCAGGATATTTCCTCCTTCGACACTAAATATTTTGTCTAATTTTATTATTTTTTTGGGTCACTTCACGCATTGATATGGACGTCAGTCAGAGAGAATACAAGAGTAGGTTGTCGTGATCTGCGCGTCGTGCGTGTAAATACTATAGTCTTTGGTTTATCTGCTATAGCACATTCACATCAACCGAGCATTTGATGTCTAGGCCAGTCCCTTACGACGACGCTCCTGATTGGCTGTTGATACGCCAGTCATAGGCCTGGAAACTCTCAGTCTCTGTCGAGAGTTCATATAGGCAGGATGTGTGTTCCACCTCTCCTGAAAGAAGTATACCTCAGGAGAGGTGGTACATAGATCGCACCCATGTGAACTCTCTCGAGAGACTGAGAGTTTTCAGCCCTGTGACTGGCTAATCACCAGCCAATCAGTAGCGTCGTAAGGGTTGCATGGTGATGTGAATCTACTATAGTCATATTTGTCTATCATCTGTCTTTCTCAGGACTTGCATTTAAAACACGGACGATAACGCGCTCAAAACAAAGGTAGTCAATAGATCTGGTTAACCCAGTGATCGCGACCTCAGAGATCTGTATAAACACTCTCGGCTACAAAGGACCGAAGGCGGCATTTAAAGTTCGTGGTTGTTTTAGTAGGTTTGTTTTCACTCGAAAACGTTTTATTGTGGCTGGCAGACCTCCAAATGTTCCCTTCAGACGTTTCCAACTCGTGTTTTTTTTTCTCCTACATATATCCAAGTCCAATTTCATTTTACAGGCTGTCAAACTTCAGAATCAATGTTTCTTTCGTGCGACCTCTTCTTCTTTTTTGTTTTTGAATCATACCACCTTATTTTCATTTATCTATTTTTTTTTGTAATTTCGTAATTGCAGTTCAGTCAGATAAGTGTCTGAGCAAAGAATGTCTAATAATATTCTCTTACGTTGAGTCAACATTGTCCTATATATTACAATTAAACAAGTACTAGAAAAAACGGCACGTTTCCATGAATAATAGTAATCATGAAGACCCATAGGACACAATAGTTTTTTTTTTATCTCTGAATTAATAATTAATAATAATAATAATAATTAATAATAATAATAATAATATAATAATAAAATAAATGAGACCATAGGATACATACAGTTATCTATGAATTAAATAATAATAATAATAAAATGAAAACCCCCTAGGACACATAACATTATCTCTGAGTTAATAATAATAATAATAATAATAATTTAATAATAAAATAATAATAATAATGAGGACCTTAGGGACATAACACCATTTTATCTCTTGAGTCATATTAATAATAATATAATAATAATAATATAATAATAATATAATAAAATAATAAGTAAGACCCCTAGACCATAACAGTTATCTACGAATACCTGTCAGATATCCCGTCGCGTCGTCTGCTCTACAAAAAGATCGTTTGGTTCCTGGGTCGCTCGAACAAAATTCCGAAGTAAAACTCGTCGTCTGAGATCCTCCCCGAAATTAGAGTCAATAGTTCTCCTCCTTCATCATCCTACCCTTCGACGGTGAAACAAACAGTCCCCGAAATTCCTTCCGGAATAGAAATTCATCTTCCATCTAGGGGGGCCCAGGGTGTTTCGCTCAGCGTCAGTCTTTATTGCCCACAGCTCGCGACTGGCTGTCAGCTTGACGCGAAATGATTATAAATCACCGATTGCATCTGCCCAGCTTGCAATGCATAAGTCGTGCTGTTTTTTTAACGGTTCAATTCCGATTCGTTTCGATTTTTTTTGAAGATGGAACGAACCTGTTTCCAGAATAACCCTCGACTGGAATGAATTTGCATGGTTTAGAATGAGGATTTTATTTATTTATTTATTTTTTTTTTTTTTTTTGGGGGGGGGGGGTGGGGGTGGGGGAGGGGAGATCTCGTTTAGAATGAGGAATGAGGAATTTTTTTTTTTGGGGGGCCGGTGGGGATCTCGTTAGGAATATAAAACCAGGAACCTACGGAGTTTTCAGATGAGGAATTTTTTTTTGGGGGGGAGATCTCGTTTAGGAATATAAACCTGTAACATATTTGATTTTTTTCGAATGAGGAATTTTTTTTTTTTTTTTTTTTTGTTTTTTTTTTTTTTTTTTTTTTTTGGGGGTGGGGGGGGGGGGGTGAGATCTCGTTAGGAAAATATTAAACCAGGACATAGGGATTTTTAGAATGAGGAATTTTTTTTTTTTTGGGGGAGATCTCGCTTAGGAATATAAACCCAAGGAACCTACGGATTTTTTTTTTTTTACATTGATTGTGATAGGTGCGTTTTTACGTGTAATACGTCCTGGTTTATCCTCTACAACTCAGGGACGGAAATACATAATATTTCGCGTTTTATGCATCACTCGCTCGAGTGATTACGATTATTCATAGCAATTCGCCGTTATGAATATAATATCACGGTCAAATAAGCAACTGCTCATCTAGATTTTCCGTGCAGTCTGGTGTTCAAATGAAGCGTCAGATTTTTTCCCCTCTAGATATATCTACACTATATATCTTTCTATCTATCGAAGACGTATTCCTATATAGTTTTTCCGTCTCCTTTCCAGGCGTGAGACCTTGAATCTTATATACGCGGTATAAAAAATTTAGCCTTAGAACCACCGTTGCTACCTTTAACCCTCTGTTTACATGCGAGACACTGCAATCCCGGTCAATTTCAAGCCACGTATTCACATATGTAGATTTTATATAACAGCTGCACTTTCCAGAGGCGGTAAATGTTCCTGGTTACAAAAAAGAAGCTGGATAGATTCCTCAAGGTACTAAATCTCCACTGCGAGAAATGTTGGCAATAGTAACTTACGACATCTGTTCTCAAAGTCCAGCCAAAACTTGACGCAGTCTGCTGTCTCTCGGGTAGGTTGGAGCTATCCTTGTTCCTGGGACTTCTTGGAGTCAGCGAGGACACAAGGGAGAAATGTTTGCACATACACTTGGCAGACGGAGCCTGAGTACCCGACGACAACCCCTTAAAGTGGAACTGAGAGCGCGGTGGTGTGCTTCTCAGTTTTGTAAAAACCTTTCTGCTGTGGTGTTTCTCTGATTTTTTTTAGAGCCTTTCTGTTGTGGTGTTTCTCAGTTCTTTAAAGCCTTTCTGTTTTGGTGTTTCTCAGTTTTTTAAAACCTTTCCGTTGTGGAATTTCTCAGTTTTTTAAAACCTTTCCGTTGTGGTGTTTCTCAGTTTTTTAAACCTTTCCGTTGTGGTGTTTCTCAGTTTTTTTTAAAGCCTTTATGTTGTGGTGCGTCTCAGTTTTGTAAAACATTTCTGAGGTGGTGCGTCTCAGTTTTGTAAAACCTTTCCAATCTACACTACGTCGTTCTATTATTCAGCGGTTCTCGTTCTTGGCGTTACACTTCACCAATGGCCCGAGAGGCTTCTCGTGAGCTGTGTTTTGTCTCTTTAAGAGATCGAAATTCCCCCTCCCTTCCACCCCACCCCTCCCCCTCCCTGCCCCCGCCCCTACCCCCGCAACCCGAGCGAGGATTAAAAGACGGTGTTTGAGATACTTTGAACGGCAGGCTTGGTATCTGGACTCACTGACAAGTAGCCAGACATAAATATCCATATGATATTGAATTCACTTATTCATTCCTGAAAAGAAAAAAATATACTAATATACATGTCCGCAGTCTTCATTATCTCTTCAGCAGTAAGTAAGAGTGATGATTCTGGATCACATGAAGCGTCAATTATGACCACCGCTTTCTATTTTCAATTAAAAAAAACAAAAAAAGAATGCATTTAATCTACGACGATGGGGTGGGAAACGCAAACGTTTTTTTCGTTGATCTTCTTACCAACGTCAAGCTTTCTGATGACAACGAACGTATGATTTGAGCGTGATTGACGCAGTCTGTTTGCACGCCACAAACTCAATTAAGACATTTTATTGATGTCACTATAACTCGCGTAAATACTTTGAATAACGATCGTCATGCTGACCAGTAATTCTTTTTATTCATAAGGTGAAATATTTTATGTTAAGATGGTTGAGTGTATGTAAGTCTAAATGGATGTCTTCTAAGACATGGAGGAAAAAAGAATGTATAAAATAGTTGATTTCGTCTAAAACACAGTCAATTTCTCTATGTTCAAAGAAATGTCAAAAGACACATCCTTTTCATTCTGAGAATTCCTGGCTCCTCTGCCACTGGATTCACTTGAATTCTGTTTAAATTTTCCCCTATCATTTCTAATCGAAGCGCTGTTGCATGATCTTCAAGAGAGAGAGAGAGAGAGAGAGAGAGAGAGAGAGAGAGAGAGACACGAGGGCTAAATGCCTTGTGTTACATAAGGTTATTTGGACAATGAATGTTGATGAGGGGAGGCGCTAATTGAAACTGATAATCTCATTCCATTCTCCAATGATCTACGAGACCAAGCTAAATAGCTGTTGCCTACAGCAGTACGAAGTTAGATTGTGATACATATAGGTACGTTCGTCTTCACTTTAATCACTGGCACACACATACACACACACACACTGACAGACACACACACACACACACACTCACATATTCAAATTTCTTTCCTTCCCTCTGAGTATCAAGTTTCAATTACAAAAAGAAAACAAAACCGAAATTTATTCGTTTCACTATTATAATTAATTAACTTTTTCAATTATTTTAATTACAATTGTCATTATATATATATAATATATATATATATATATATATATATATATTATATATCATATATATATATTTTATATATATATATATATATATATATATATATATATATATATATCTAGAGAGAGAGAGAGCGAGAGAGACGATGAGATCACGTGAAAAATGATAGGTACGTGAGCTTTTTAGGCTAATTTCACTACTGTTACCGAGTTTTTATTTCTGAGAAGCTGTCAAAAATGTAAATTCTTTTAAAAGTTGTCAAAAATGTTAATTTTTTTTAGATGTCAAACATGTTAATTGTTTTTAAAAGCGCCAAAAATGTTGATTTTTTTTTAGAAATTGCCAAAAAGTTTTAATTTTTTTGAAGATGCAAAAAAGGCCGATTTTTTTTTAATTAGTTGCCAAAAATGCTGAATTTTTTTTTTCAGAACTGCCAAAATTTTTTTTTTTTGTTTTTTTTTTTTTTAGAAGATGCCAAAAATGTTGATTTTGTTTTGAGAAACTTCCAAAAAATGTTGATTTTTTTAAAAGCTGCCAAAAAACGTTATTTATTTTAGATGCCAAAAATGTTGGTTTTGTTGTGTGAAACTGCCAAAAACGTTGATTTTTTTTAGATGCCAAAACTGATAATTTTTTTTGAGAAGCTACAGTTATTTATTTTAAAAGGGTAATTATTAACTTTATTTTTAAGGGAACACTGTTCCTTACCTTATATCTTTCTGGGCTGGGAAGATAGCAACATTATCGACATTGGAAGATAGGGCAAAACCATTTCTCTTGTGGTCTACCAACAGGCCCCTCTTCTCTCCAGAGGAACGCTGGCTAATAATCTGACAGGAAACTGGGGGCTATTCCACATGCAAAAGAGGGCAAGATATTCAAATTTCTGCCATTCTCCGTTTAATGAGGGTACTTTAGGACCGCTATACGACAAGGAATAAATCTAATGATAGCCTCTGCTGCAAAACTGCATTTTGGAATCTTAGCGAAAGTTATTCTTATTATTATTATTATTATTATTATTATTAGTATTATTATTTTTTATTATTATTATTATTATTATTATTATTATTATTATTATTATTATTATTATTAAAGAATAATAATAAAAATCGATATAATTCACATACAACAGAAATAATAAAAATAAAAAATAATAATTGAAATAATAAAATAATATTAAGAAAAAATAAAAATAAATGAAAAATAATAAAAAATAAAATTTAAAAATATAATAAAATTAAATATATAAAATAAAAATAAAAATAAAATATATAAATAAATAAAAATAAATAAAAACAAATAAATGATAAAATAATAATAAGAGTTAAATATATAGGAGGACGGACACCACACCAAAAACAGTCCACCCCTCAGCTTCATAAGCCTAGAGGATGTCTGGCAGCTCCAGACGAAAGCTCGTTTCAAAGAGAGAGAGAGAGAGAGAGGAGAGAGAGAGAGAGAGAGAGAATCGTTGTTAGTGGGGGACTTTTGATGACCTATGACAGCATAGTTTTTTTTATCTGTAAATTCAAAATATACTATTATTTTATTTATTTATTTATTTATTTTTTTATTTTATTTTATATTTTTTTCTCTATCCCACAGTCCTCCAATTCGACTGGGTGGTATTTATAGTGTGGGGGTTTTCCGGGTTGCATCCTGCCCTCCTTAGGAGTCCATCACTTTTCTTACTATGTGTGGCCATTTCTAGGATTCACACTCTTCTTGCATGAGTCCTGGAGCTACTTCGGCCTGCTAGTTTTTTCCTAGATTCCTTTTCAGGGATCTTGGATCGTGCCTAGTGCTCCTATGATTATGGGTACGATTTCCACTGGCAGATCCCATATCCTTAATTATTTCTATTTTTCAGATCTTGATACTTATCCATTTTTTTTCCCTCTCTTCTCTCAACAACTCTGGTGTCCCATGGTATTGCGACATCAATGAGTGGATACTTTTTGTTTTGACTTTGTCAATCAACGTCACGTCTGGTCTGTTTGCACGTATCACCCTACCCGTTCTGAACCATAGTCCCAGAGGGATCTTTGCCTGATCGTTTTCCTATCACTCCCTCAGGTTGGTGCTCGTACCACTTATTACTGCAAGTAGCTGATGTTTCTTGCACAGGCTCCAGTGGAGGGCTTTTGCCACTGAATCATGCCCTCTTTTTGTACTGGTTCTGTGCAAGTGCCGGGCATTCGCTTGCTATGTGGGTTTATGGTTTCATTTTTCGTATTGCACCTCCTACATATGGGAGAGATGTTATTTCCGTCTATCGTTCTTTGAACATATCTGGTTCTTAGGGCCTGATCTTGTGCCGCTGTTATCATTCCTTCAGTTTCCTTCTTTAGCTCTCCCCTCTGTAGCCATTGCCATGTGTCATCGCTGGCTAGTTCTTTAGTCTGTCTCATGTATTGTCCGTGTATTGGTTTGTTGTGCCAGTCCTCTGTTCTGTCTGTCTTTCTCCTGTCTCTGTATATTTCTGGGTCTTCGTCTACTTTTATTAGTCCTTCTTCCCTTGCACTCTTTAGCCACTCGTCTTCACTGGTTTTCAGATATTGCCCTAGTGCTCTATTTTCGATGTTGACGCAGTCCTCTATACTAGTAGTCCTCTCCCTCCTTCCTTTTGCGTGTATGTATAGTCTGTCCGTATTTGCTCTTGGGTTGTAGTAGTGCTTTGTGTATTGTCATATGTTTCCTGGTTTTCTGATCTATGATGTGGAGTTCTGCCTTCGTCCATTCCACTATTCTTGCGCTGTATCTGATTACTGGCACTGCCTATGTGTTTATGGCTTTTATCATATTTCCGCCATTGAGTTTTGACTTGAGTATCGCCTTGAGTCTCTGCATATATTCTTTCCTGATCGTGTCCTTCATCTCTTGGTGTTTTATATCCCCTCCTTCCATTATTCCCAGGTATTTGTATCCCGTCTCATCTATGTGTTTGATGTTGCTCCCATCTGGTAGCTTTATATCCCTTCAGTTTTCGTTACTTTGCCTTTTTTGTATGTTGACTAAGGCGCATTTTTTCTATTCCAAACTCCATCCTGATGTCCCCAGATACAATCCTTACAGTCTGGATTAGGGTATCTATTTCCTTGATGCTCTTACCATACAGCTTGATGTCGTCCATGAACATCAGATGGTTGATTCTGTTGCCTCTTTTCTTGAGTTGGTACCCGGCATCCATCTTCTATAGTACTATTGTCATGGGAATCATGGCTACTACGAAGAGTAGTGGGGACAGTGAGTCGCCCTGGAAGATCCCTCTCCCTGATATTAACCCCTGCTAGTCTTATTCCAGAGCTTGTAAGTATTGTATTCCAGTTGCGCATTGTATTTTGAGGAGCTGATGGTGTTTTCCTCTGCCCCATATATTTTCAGGCATTCTATTAGCCATGTGTGTGGTATCATGTCGAAGCTTTCTTATAGTCTATCCATGCCATGCTTAGGTTGGTTTTCCTTTTCCTCTGTTCTTCATTACCATTTTGTCTATCAGGAGCTGGTCTTTTGTGCCCCTACACTTCCTTCTGCAGCCTTTCTGTTGGTGGGGGATGGTGTTTGTCTCCTCTAGGTAGTTGTATAGCCTTTCACTGATGATACCTGTTAGTAACTTCCACATTATTGGTAGGCAGGTGATAGGCCCCTGTAGTTACTGGCTATATTTTCCCTTACTCTTTTCTTTTTGTACTAAGGATGTTCTTCCTGTGGTCATCCATTTGGGTGCTTGGTGATTTGAGATACAATGCTGGAGTTGTTCTGCTATTCGTGGGTGTAGGGAACCTTGAAGTTTTGAGCCAGTATCCATGGACTTCATCGGGACCTGGGGCTTTCCAGTTTTGTCATTTTCTTTAGTTGGTGTCTGTGACTGTGTCTGTCGTGATGTCTGTGAATCTTTGTTTTATTCTCCCTGTTTGTTCTTCCTTGAACTTCCTGGAGCCATGTTTGCATGTTTGTTGTGTGGATACCGGATTATTGCCCATATGTTTTCCCAGAGTCTACTTGGTTCGGCTTCAGGAATTTCTTGGTGGTTGTCTTCCCTCTTAGTTGGCTATAAGAACTTTTTTGGTTGGTTCCGAATAAGTTTGTTCTTGTTGGTATCCTTATTCCTGTTCATGTACCGTTGGATCTTATTGCTTTGGCCTTAAGCCAAAAAAATCTGTTTTACATCTTCTATTGTGTTGTTCAGTCCCCTCTCTTGTACTTTGTATTTTCTCGTTGAGTTCCTCCCTTGTTTTCTTGCTTCTTAGCCTTTTTTCTGCCATCTCTTTCAGTTTACTCAAGTCAGATCTCATCACCTTGATTGCTTTTCCAGGCGCCTTTTCCAAGGCGGTTGCTGTTTTGGTTTCCTGTTGGGTTGGTTGTGCTGGTGGGTGTTGTTGTTCGAATCCCCATCAGTTCTGCTACTGATCTTGCTCCTGCATATGTCAAGTTATTTGTTTCTGTGATACTGGTGGTGTGTATTATGCCCATTATTTCGTTGACCTCACTTGTTTTCTCCCTTAATTTCTTGGTGTTGTAGGCTTTCATGGAGGGGATCTTTGTCCTCTCTGTATCTGGCTCCCATCCATTGTCTAATCTTTTCTGTTACTTCGTTCGGTCGGTGTTTTCTACGTGTGTCGTTGTTTGATACCTCATCCTCCTGTCGTCTTCTGTGGCATCGTCTCTCAGTTCGTCTTCGTGTAATTCGTTGTCGTGTGACATTTCCCTTTCCAGTTCTTCTCTTTCTGTTAGGGAGAGCCAGTTCCTTCTTTTCCTTTTTGTTCCTTACTGGTCTGCCAGCCTCTGCTCTGTTTGGGGGGTGGGTTATTCCTCTCATTCCAGATGTTGACCAATCTTCTTCTATATCCTCTCGCTGTCGGGTTGCTTCTGATGTAGCATCTCCATATTTCCTTATTTTCTTCTCTTGTCCATTTCTTCCTTTTTGCCTCTGTAGCTCCAATCTCAGGCTGTTGATTACTGTGATCAGTTGCTGGATGACGACCTCCAAGTACCTGACCGTCTTTCCCCTTCAATTGGGTTGAATACCTGGTTGCCGGACGAAGCTCTTCTGTTGCCAGAGGTTCCATTTACGTCGTTGTCGTTTATTCCTTCATTTCTTTCCATCATTGCTGAGTTATTATTATTATTATTATTATTATTATTTATTATTATTTATTTTTTTTTTTTTTTTTTTTTAGCTCTATCACAGTTCCTCCAATTCGACTGGGTGGTATATATAGTGTGGGGTTCCGGGTTGCATCATGCCTCCTTAGGAGTCCATCACTTTTTCTACTATGTGCGCCGTTTCTAGGATCACACTCTGCTGCATGAGTCCTGGAGCTACTTCAGCCTCTAGTTTTCCTAGATTCCTTTTCAGGGATCTTGGGATCGTGCCTAGTGCTCCTATGATTATGGGTACAATTTTCCACTGGCATATCCCATATCCTTCTTATTTCTATTTTCAGATCTTGATATTATCCTTTCCATTTTTTTCTCTCTCTTTCTCTTCAACTCTGGTGTCCCATGGTTATTGCGACATCAATGAATGATACTTTGTTCTTGACTTTGTCAATCAACGTCACGTCTGGTCTATTATTATTATTATTATTATTATTATTATTATTATTATTATTATTATTATTATTATTATTATTATTATTATTATTCGGGAGATGAACCCTATACAAGTGGAACAAGGCCAGCAAATGAAATTCAAGTTTCCAAAGAATATGGCGTTCATTAGAGAGAAGTGACAGAAGGTTAAATGCAGAAAGAAGCAGTCACTTATTAGAAAAAAATCCACACTTATAAAATTGAACAATAAGACTAAGTAAAACAGAATAGCACATATAAAAAAGGAAGTAAGAAACACTCACGCAGAAAAACGAAGAAACAAGCATTTCGATAAACCAACAAAAGTTACGAAAACCTTTCAGAAATACGAAGGATCAAGAGAATAGTTTTTTTTAATGGAGGTATAACCTCCTCACTTGAACTATCATTATGAACATTAGCAACCATAAAACCGCCGGAAAACAGCGGCTACTCCGTTAGTTTATGGCAAAGAAAGCGAAGTATAACAGATTTAGAGACTACGCGAGACGTATATATTTGGGTGGACGAATTGCAATGGCTTCTGTTGCGTAATGTATTAGTGTACTAATATATTACGGATGTAATGGATGGGTCTTCTTTGATTAGCTTCGTGGCTGGGAATCTTGGGGAATGATTAGGGAATATTTCTTCGTGTCATTATGTGATTTTATGTGTGTGTGTGCATGTGTGTGTGTGTGTGTGTGATAATGGTACAACGTTGCAAAATGAATATTACTAAGAGAGTATTGTAACTGAGTAATACAAACTGGTTTGGACTTTAAATACCAAAAGTTTGACTTACTCAATATAAGATTACGAGTTGGCTGAAGAAAAACGAATTTACAATGCATTTTCTAGGCACCACCTCATTCTCCCTCACCTTCCCCCCCCCCCCCACCCCCCCCCCACCCCACAACACAAAGAAAAGACACCACAACAACGACCAACATAATGACGAATAAGTCGACTGCAAATACCATCAGCTTGACTTTCTCAATATAATTACGAGGTGGCTGAACAAAAACTAATTTACAATGCCGTTTTTAAGGCCCCCCCTCCGAACCCTCACTCCCCCCCCACCCACTTAAAAAAAAGACAACACGACAACGACAAACATAATGACGAATAGGTCGCACTTAAACTTCGGCCACTTCATAATTAATCGGTCCAGGAATTGCGCTGCTAAACGGTTGGAAATGAGGTAAATTGCGTCTAGCAATTGCTTCGAAAACAGCTGTAATATGGTGCGGCAATTTCAAGTGTGGGAAGTTTGATTATTGTCAGTTATTGTCTGAATCGGTTCGTTCAGCCGTTTATTCTTCTTCTTCTTGGGCCATATTTCGAAGAAATATGACACATGCACGAATGAGTCTATACCCGTATGCCTGAGTGGTCCTACGTTTTATTATTATTCTTGTGGCTGAAGATGGTATTTTATTTTATTATAAAATAGGCTTCTGGTATACTGGTATTAACAGCATAGGTTCTCAGGTTGTAAAGTGACCTGATGTTTTGCAATGGTATAAAAATATTATTATTATTGGTTTCGTAAGAAATCGACAAGCTACAGGTAGAATAGACAACTTATATGCTTATTATATATTAGATCTATGATGCTCTAAAGTTTTGCAATATAAAAATATTATCATCTTTATTGGTTTCGTAAGAGGTCGATAAACTGCAGGTAGAATAGAACTACTATATGCTTATATATTAAATCTATGATGCTCTGAAATTTTGCAATTATATGAAAATATTATCATTATTGGTTTCGTAAGACGTCGACAAGCTACAGGTAGAATAGACAACGTATATGCTTTTCATATATTAAATCTATGGTGCTCTGACGTTTTGCAATAATATAGGAATATTATTATTCTTATTGGTCTCGTAAGACATCGACTAGTCAATGAGCAACAGCGTCACCTAGACTGAGAACTGTGTCATCCTCCCTTCCCTGCCTCTGGCTGCGCGAGAACTTCGTCTGTAATTATTGTCAACTCTTCCGTTTCGCTGTGGAAAAAAAAAAAAAAAAATGACGCCCCAGAGCCTCCTGATTAGTACAACAAAGGCGAGTAAGAGAGCTGGAAATGACTTCTGTTCCACGAAGAGGAACTCCCGGGGAAAGTTTGGGTTAGGCTTTTGCAACCAGCTCGAGATAATTGAAAGGGAAGTGTGTTTCCCTTTGATCCCTACTACTAGTACTATTTCCTAAGGGGAAGGACGAGTCATCTCTTATGGTGATCTCAAGTTACAGTGAAAGGATTTTGTCTTCTCGTTGTATACGCAACTAAGGAGAGTAACTTGAATACTTCAATCACAGGGTATTCTTTGATATTTTCCAAATGTTGCTGGGGAATTACTGATATCTGAATTATTGCTGTGGCTAATCATTTCTTATTCCAACTTCCCCAAAGGTAAATACACACTTTTTTTCTAACTAGAATAACTTGAAACTACATCTGACTTCAGGTGGAGTAAATGGACAGCTGTGTTCTCTAAAGTTCATAAACACGAAAAGTTCAGCTGTCAAATTCCTCGAAATTTAGTTAAGTTATCTTTGTTGCTTTGACATTTAAGTCTCGAAGTCTTTCCGGTCTGCTGTATCTTTTAGCTTCTTTTATATTGGCAGTTTTAAGTTAATTAATGAAAATAATTCTAAGAGAAGCCTGGAACTATGTTAACTAAATAGTGAAAAAAATGCAGATTACTAAGCAACGAAACTTGAAACTTCTGTACACAGACACACACACACATATATACATTATGAACGACCAGATACCCAATCTATAGCGATTCCAGGGCTTGATTTTTGATGCCACCCTATATAAGATATAACGGTTCAGATCGGGAGACGGGATATATAAAAATATTTAGGAATGCTACGTAGGTAAACAGATATCTCAAGAGGGACAAAATTGTACATTTCATTCGAACTCCTGACTGCATGGAAAATCTCTGCTTGCTGTTAAACTGGTTAGCGTCTAAAAGAATAGCTCTCTTCGCACGTGGTTTCCATGAATTTCCTGATCGCGAAGTGAATACTCCATGATTTGAGTAATTTGATTACAGATATTTCATGGAAAATATACATACAGTGTAAATTCAGATACCTGGCGTTCATCTCGTCCACTTCTCGCTCGGTTTCGGGATCTATCCTTCGTATCAAATTCCCGACGAGGAAAATCACACACACACACACGCACATACAACTGGGATCCGAACATCAATTCCGAGAATGCAAAGCCAGCCTTCTGCTTCCACGTTCCAATACTATTTTTGAAGCAGCGGAAAATATCGCTGCTCTCAGAGGCTCAGATGTACAGTATATATTGCTGGAATGCGATCGACCTCTCTCTCTCTCTCTCTCTCTCTCTCTCTCTCTCTCTCTCTCTCTCTCTCTCTAAGCAGATTTATGATGAGCATAAATAAGCATATATTACCCCTACTTTTAAAAGTGGATCAAGACTAGAGGCAAGTAATTATAGGCCTGTGAGTCTAACATCACATATTATGAAAGTGTATGAAAGGGGAATGAAGAAAAATATTATGAAACATTTAATAAAAAATAATTTGTTTAATATAGGACAACAGGGTTTTGTACCAGGAAAAAGTAAACAAACCCAACTGTTAGTCCACCGTGAAAACATATACAAAAATATGAAAAACGGAAATGAAACAGATGTGGTTTATCTAGACTTTGCAAAAGCTTTAGACAAGGTAGATCATAATATATTAGCGAAGAAAATGAGAAAACATAAAATAGTGGATAAAGTAGGAGGATGGATAAAATAATTTTTACACAAAACAAATAGTTATTGCAAACGATGAGAAATCGGATGAGGCTAAGGTAATATCCGGTGTGCCACAAGGTACGGTGCTAGCTGCATTGCTGTTTGTTATTATGATTGCAGACATAGTAATGTTAAGGACTCGGTAGTGAGTAGTTTCGCCGATGACACAAGAATAAGTAGAGAAATTATTTGTGTTGAAGATAGGAACGAGCCTTAAAGAGACCTTAACAAAGTATATAAATGGGCAGAGGTAAATAGGATGGTATTTAACTCGATAAATTTGAATCAACAAATTATAGAGATAAAGAAGGAAAGCTATATGTATATAGGGGACCTAATAATGAGACAATCACTAATAAGGAAGCAGTTAAAGACCTTGGTGTGAAGTTGAATAGGAACATGTTATGCAATGATCAAATAGCAATTCTATTGGCAAAATGTAAAGCAAAAATGGGAATGTTGTTACGGCACTTCAAAACAAGGAAAGCTGAACAAATGGTCATGCTTTATAAAACGTATGTTCGTAGTCCACTTGAATATTTCAATATGATATGGTACCCACACTACCAAAAGGATATTGCACAAATAGAGAGTGTACAAAGGTCCTTTACAGCTAGAATAGAAGAAGTTAAGGATCTTGACCACTGGGAAAGACTACAATGTTTAAAATTATATAGTCTAGAAAGGAGAAGAGAACAGCTACATGATAATACAGGCATGGACACAGATAAGAGGAATTACCGAGGTAGATTAATAGTGCCTAAAACTATACCAGGAAAACTAAGGAAAGCACACAGGACATTAATTCACTACGCACCAGCATCGATAATGCAGCGTCTATTCAATGCGTTGCCAGCTTATCTGAGGAATATATCAGGAGTGAGCGTGGATGTTTTTAAGAATAAGCTCGACAAATATCTAAGCTGCATCCCAGACCATCCAAGATTGGAAGATGCAAAATATACCGGAAGATGCATTAGCAATTCTCTGGTAGACATTAGAGGTGCCTCACACTGAGGGACCTGGGGCAACCCGAACAAGATGTAAGGTCTGTAAGGTCTCTCTCTCTCTCTCTCTCTCTCTCTATCTTTCTTTCTCTCTCTCTCTCTCTCTCTCTAAGCTCTCTCTCTCTCTCTCTCTCTTGCTCTCTCGCTCTCTAGCTCTCTCTCTCTTTCTCTCGCGCTCTCTCTCTCGCTCGCGCCCTCTCTCACTCTCTCGCTCTCTCCCTCTCTCTCTCTCTCTCTCTCTTGCTCTCTCGCTCTCTCTCTCGCTCTCTCTCTCTCTCTCTCTCTCTCTCTCTCTCTCCCCCCGAGAGATGCGTGTTGTGGCAATGTTGCTGCATCGAGTTGCATGTTTGCGTTAGTTGGTCTACGGCACGTGTATGTGTGTGTGTGTGTCTGCATTGGCTGTCGTTGCATTGCATGCGGATGCAGCAGCAGCCGTGTCCGCCCAGGAGATAGAAATTGCCGCTGTGATCGATGGCAAGTCGTAGATAGATAGATAGGTGGATGGATAGATGATTCCTTTCGTGTCCACCGACGTCTGTGATTAATGATGGGGCTTCACTCGTCAGTAGGGGTCGAATGTCATTCTCTGGGTATTTCTGTTTTTTTTTTAACCATTTTTTTTAAATGTAAGACAAATGTTAGACACGAAAATTGATTCCTCTCCTACGTGAGACTGAGGTCTGATTCATCTCAAAGATAATAAGGAGAAAAGAAGAGAACTTTCAATCGGAATTCGGACTCTGGGAGACTTTTGCTATTTTTTTTCTTAGCTGATTTTCAGAATCACTGGTGCTTTATTCACAGAGTTTGTTAGTGGAAATTTCGCTTACACTACGAAATCCCTAGTTCGCAGAGCTACTGAAATGAATAGGAAGCATGAATATATTTTTTTTTTTTTCATACATGACAGATACTGATAATCATAAGAGAAGTCCTCTGTCCTGTCATTTTCCTGTGGTATTCGCTTACTTAATGAAGTCCCGTGCATCTACAGTGATTTTTAAGCATATATATATGATATATATATATGGTATATATATATATATATAATATATGTACCTAATATATATATATATATATATATATATATATATATATGTATATATATATATATATATATATATATATATACATAATATATTATAATATATAATAGGTATATGTATATATATATATATATATATAATATATATATATAATATATCATACACGCTGGTTCATTCTTTGTCTCATACTAACCTTTTTATCCTTTCTGTGTACCTCCAGATTTCACACACATTTATTCTTCTTGTAAATTCCAATAGAATTATCGACCTTAATATACTAAATGCGTCCTTAAAAAACTATGTTAGGATTCTTTAATATCGACATTATCAGAAGTATGGTAAAATATACGATTCTTGTAGGCATTAACTTCACCCCTTACAAAAGCTATTCCTCTCTTTCAGAAGCCGTTAAAAATACCACATATACTTTACAACGAACGTCTTCGCTGCCTCTGAAAGGCCTTTATATAATTTATGGCGCGTTTGCAAAATAACTCCCACGACATTCGAAAGGACTCGGCGACTTAACGACGAGAATAATAATGCTCCCTCTGGGGGGGGGGGGGGGTTACCCGGAGGCTGACGGAGATAGAGAAACAGAGATTTCGGCGGGCAATAACATCAGGTCCCAAATGCCCATCTTAATGACGACGTCGCATACGAGAATATTACGAGAGCCTAATGGCTGAGGGGCGTGTGGAAGGGTGGGGGGGTGGGGGGGGGGGGGGGGGGGTTGTTTCCACGAAAATTTCCTTAATGGGCTTGGCACCCAAGCTCGCTTTGGGGGTATATACGGCGCTTTTGATGGTATCGTTTCAGTGGCCCTCTGTGGTGCCAAAATGGCCCACCTCATGAATGGAGTGAGAGGTCTCTCTCTCTCTCTCTCTCTCTCTCTCTCTCTCTCTCTCTCTCTCTTATTATCTTTTTTTTAAAACAGATGATCTGGCTACTCAGGTCAAAATCAGGTTTCATGTATTTGTCAAATGTATGGCCCTTGAGTTGATGTTAGTGTAGACTGCCAGATATTTCATGAATGTGAGATTAAAATAACGTTTCTGCTGCTATTTCGTTCCCTTACCTCGTATTTCCTTTAAATTTAATAGTTCTCCCTTCCTATCTTTTGTCTTCCCTCTGTGTATACTTCCTCTTTCAATCTTGCATGCATGCTCCTCTCTCTCTCTCTTCTCTTCTTTTTTGCCAAGTAATTTTCCTGTAAACCCCTTCTGCATTTGGAGTGTATAGTATGTTTGTGTGTGTGTGTGTGTGTGTGTGTGACAACCGTAAACATGCCTATCACTAACCAAACTTCCCATTTTCATTCGTTTGCTGGATCCAGAAATAGACTGGCGATAAGCGCACGCAACAATCAGCCGCTTCGTACGCCACGTGTATTGTTGTATCCGAATAGGATGAAAGAAGGGAGAAAAAAACTAAATAAAAAAATCTCTCCCACCCCGTTATCGCTTCCTTCTTTCGCTTCTGTTTTGCGCTTTTTTGGGGGGGATGTATCTTTTCAAAGGAGGAAGTCTTTTTGATTATTTTTTTTTGCCTACGTATAGTCTTTCTAGATAGTTATTTCCGCTGTCGTAAACTCTGATACCTGTATTCTAAACAATATTTTTTTTTTTTTTCAGCGTTGGGTGGTCATTGCTTGAAAAGCAACGGAGGGTAAAATGAGTATAGACGAAAACAGGATCTCTAGCGCTGATCACTTCGTATATGACGGCGAGGATGTGTGTGTGTGTATGCGTCTAATATACGCGGCATGTCTGAATAAAAGGTACATAGACTAGCTAAGCGTTCGCATGAGCGAACAGCGAGTAGGAAGACTAAAAGGTCATTGTCGGATCGAAGCAAAACTTTATAAAACATCGTTTGTTTTACGAGAACTCGGTGGAAATGGGAGTGGTGGAGTGTTTGCAATAATTTCCTGCAATTCCTTCTATAACCCGGAAGTATATAAAAAAAGGCTACTTCTAGAGTCTTGCTACAATTCTGTTTCAAGACTTTCGATGCTTGCACGGAAATTTACCCATGGGAGCGCATTTTTTTATTTTATTATTTTTGTTTTGTTTTGTTCAAGATTTAAATGAATGATCAATTTCTCGAAAAGAGCATTAACAATGTCCGCTGGCCGTAACACGTACAATCAAGAATTGTGACAAAACACAAAAGGCGATCCTGTGTCTTCCTCCTTTTCGAATAATCCACCATATCCGAAACATCAAGATTCAAATGAACACTTGAATCAATATCCCCAAAAAGGCATTGTTAAAACGTACAATCAAGAACTGCGACAAAACACAAAAGGAGAGGATCCAGAGAAGCGTTCTGAAACGTCCCCATCGTCAGCCAAATCCCTACATAAAGATAACAAAGGTTTTGGCAAAGGCTGCACAACCAAAAACTTCATACCGAGTTAATGCCTAAAAGCAATACAGATAAATGGATTTGCTTGCAGGAAAACTTTTCCGAATGTTTTGTCTGCGGATGCAGAACTGGCTTTGGAGGCCAACCGAATCTTTCACTTTTCACTTCTTTTTTTTTCACTTTCGCCGACGCGTAGTAATTGGCGAGTGATTGTTGAGAATTGCTTGATTGATTTTAGTGAAGTTCGTCTTCGTCGTACTTTTAAGATATAGCTGAATAAGTCGCACAGATCTACCATATTCTTTCTACGATAAGTCACCGTGAGGAGGGTATCGCCGTCAGTGGACCTCATGCGGTGCACTGCAGGCATTACTTAAGGTTCTTTGCAGCGTGCCTTCGGCCCGTAGGTGCAACCACTTTCGTTCCTTTGACTGTACCTCTTTTCATATTCTCTTTCTTCATCTTACTTTCCCCAACCCTCTCCTAATGCTTGGTTCATAGTGTACTGCTTTGAGGTTTTCCTCCTGTTACGCCTTTCAAACCTTTTACTGTCAATTTCCATATCAGCGCTGAATGACCTCATAGCAGCTAGTGTTGCCTCTGCTTTAATTTAAGCAAAGCCAAACACACTGATGAGAGAGAGAGAGAGAGAGAGAGAGACGGGGGGGGGGGGGGTGGGGGAGACAGGGGGGAGGAACCTTGAGATATATCGTGACCAAAAAGATGATGATGATATTTTTTTCATTTTCTGATTCAGTCTACCTACCTACCTACATTCTTACCTATCTATACATCTATCGATCTATTTAAATGATAATATATATAATATATTATATATATATATATTATATATTATATAATATATATATTCAATATGTGGAATCTGTCTTCATTAGTAAACACTTATCTTTAAGGCTAAAGTTGTAATGAATACATACGTGTGTGTGCGTGAAGTTTAAGCAAGGACACACAACACTACTACCTCTTCTCAGAACCAGCTCAGGTCGCACCTGTTAATTTCCAGCGATATGGAAAAGCTATCAGCTTGTATCTGGGTCATCCACTACCTCTGATTACCACCTCCGTTCGCGTTGCAGCATTGCATCACGACTCATCCTGATCACAGATGCTGCTTCTGCTGCAAAGGTCAATGAATTCCTTTTGGCGGGGTTATAGCAAATGTGTACCAGCGTAATCACGTTTTAATTCCGTTTATAATGATCCAACTGAGTATTCAAAATAGGATATATATATATATATATTTATTCGTATTTTATTTTCTTATGCATGATTGTCTTTTTAGCTTTCTTACAGATATTGTCTAGGAGCGATATCGTTGCGTTGCTGTCTATAAAGCATATCTTCAAATGCGGGACCGGCCACGAAGAGTGAAAT
Source organism: Macrobrachium nipponense (assembly GCF_015104395.2). NCBI lineage: Eukaryota > Metazoa > Arthropoda > Malacostraca > Decapoda > Palaemonidae > Macrobrachium > Macrobrachium nipponense. Next base: position 2,667,943 of record NC_061102.1, on the reverse strand, counting down.
GTATAGGAAGTATGGGTTAATGTATGTATGTAATGCATACGTTAGATTTAGGCAGATAAACAGATAATAACCAAAATTTGGAAGCCTGTTTATTATATCTATATATATATATATATATATATATATATATATATATGTATATATATATATCATAATATATGTATATATACACTGCATATATATACACATACATATACATAACTATTTTCATCATACATTCAAACAATGCAGTTATGTATGCGCTGTTTCTTTGCTGGAATGCAAATTGGGTGTAGCTCTTAACCGCAAGTTTAAAATGATTTATCTATATGAGATTTTGGCAGTGTCCTTAACGTTTTCTGCAAATTCACATTTTGAAAGGAACCTTCTATAAATACGCACGACACTGTTATCTTCCAATGCGCTACTATACAATCTGCGGACGCCTTAACGACCCCACGCAACGCCAGGAAGAGATATTCGATTATAGTCTCCACTACGCAGACGGAAGCAGCGAGTGACTATTGGAATCCGATACTTGATAATATCGTTACAGAGTTTCCTGATTTGCAAGACACTAAGCAACATTACCTGGCATTCCTCAGTTCCTCAACTTATGAGGAGTAACGTAGCATTAGAACGCTTATAGACAGGCGCTCAGGAGTGAAGGCATTGATAGCAACCGTTATCTATATATTCACATCTGTTAACGGTGTAATTTGCCCGTCAACAGTTATTGCGTCATAGATTTTTCTCTAAATTTATGAACATACACATAACTGAATTCGTCTCTCCAATAATTTCCTTCCTGGGGAGCTCTGGGAATCGGCGTACATCTGAGAGTTAATTGACTGCTGTGGGTAGCGACTGATAAAGAGGTGAACGTGTAACTGTAGTAGATTCACATCACCCGTGCATCTGATGTCTAGGCCAGTGCCTTACGACGCTCCTGATTGGCTGTTGATAAGACAATGACAGTGGCTGGAAACGATCAGTCTCTCTCTCGAGAGAGTTCACATAGGCGGGATGTATGTTGTTCCACCTCTCCTGAGGGATACGTCTGTCAAAAGTATCTCTCGGGGGAGGTGGAACATACATCCTTCCTATGTGAATGCTCGAGAGAGAGACTAAGAGTTTCCAGCCCTGTGGGTGGCTTATCAACAGCCTATCAGGAGCGTCATAAGGGACTGGCCTAGGCATCAGATGCACGGATTGTGAATCTAATATAGCAACCTTCATAAGAAAGACTTGACACCATCTGGAGTTCTCAGTTCGAGGAGACAAAAGTTACTTTAGCTGTCAGTCCAATACCACAATGAAACCAGTAAAATGCTGTATGAAATTCTCAGCCGAGGCCCATGAAATTTTCACCCACAGCCCAGTGGTGTGACCTGTGTTGTTGGCATTTACAGCTTTTCCAGACGCACGATCATGGCTATATTCAACCTTGAATGAAATACTACTGAGGCTAGAGGGCTGCAGTTTGGTATGTTTGATGATTGAAGGATGGATGATCAACATACCAATTTGCAGCCCTCTAGCCATAGTAGTTTTTAAGATCTGAGGACGGACGGACAGACAAATAGCCACGTCAATATCTTCCTCTTCACAGAAAACTTAAAAAAAAAAGGGAACAGAAACCTCAAATGAATCTGATCTTTTACTTCTTCTTCTTCTCGCTGCTGAAACACCAAGACATAAACGTGAAAAAATATGAGATACATCCCAAGCATTTAAACATATTTATTTGCGAACTGACGAGGCCGAAGTCGTGAAGTGAGACATCGAAACTTCTCTCGGAAACGATACTTCCGTCCGGAAAAGTGGGCTAAAACTTTTAAAACTTCAAGGGGAAGTTTTATCGCAAACTTCTTCCCTCCCCTTTTAATATTCAAGAAAGCGCGGACGAGTTTCCTACTCACGGAAATAATGTGCTTTTGAAATATCTCGTATTTATGAGGAAACTTGCCGTCGTCCGCCAGCTCTCTTCCTCGCTCGCCGAGGGAAGTGACCTACGAAGTTCATATATTATCTTTTTTTCAGCGTTGATTTAAAAAAAAATGTTTTAGCCAATACTTAAAAAGCAGAAATGCTACGTCAAATATGTGAGAAGCAAGAGTGCCTCGTATCACGTCTCATACATACTAGCAAACATATGTATACGTATACAGAAATTATGTATGATAAATTCAAGTAACTAAGTCTACGGGCATAACCAGCCTAGTTTCACGGGCAGAACCAGCTCCGTTTCAGGGAATCCCTTCTCACACCCACCAGCTCCTTCGGAGAGCGGGGAGGGGAAGGAGGTAGGATGAAACCCCATTATAAACCATCTTAGGGGTCCCCCACTATAACCCTGCCAAGTTTCATGACCATCGGACCAGCTATTTAGCCGTGATTGAATGACAGACGGACGGATAGACGTTACGCCCATTATAGTAAGATTATTTTGGCTGTAGCCATCAGTGGCAGATTACTTAAGGGAAATGACCATCAAAAGGTTTCTGTAATATAAAAAAGGAAATGTATTTGCATACACACTATACTTCATAAGAAAACAAACTGTCAATACACTACTGAAACACTCAAACGCGCTCGTATAAATACGAGACACCAAAAAGAAGTTGAGCAGTAAATATTAATGAGTGAAAAAAACTTTTTTTTTTTTTTTTAAATTTCTCTTCACTTTGTGCTTGCAAGTTCTGAAGATGAATCCGCCCCGTGCTCTACTCGAATTCGCTCAAGAAACAAAACTGTTTTTTCATCTCTTTCCACCTTCATCGTCTCTCTTCTCGTTTCCTTAATTTTTCCTGACATCGGCGTCGAAATGAAGGAGAAATATCATGGGAGATGCACCCAATTAAAGGTATAACTATATTATGAGAATGTATTACGCATTACTTCTGCCAATATCGGTAGCAGTGAACGTCCTTCCATTCTTCATTACATTTAGATACATTTTTCTTATTCGGCTTCATAACTGTATATACTCGGGCGAATTTCAGCAGGCCAACGAGGATCATTCTGCCTTTGTTATTTAACTCCCTGTCTTTAAATATTTCCTTCATGGCTGATTATTTCTCATCTATACTGACAGTAGAATCACCAACGCTTAACCTGACTGAATGAAAGTTGAATTTACTACTAGAACAAAGCGAATGTATATATATATATATATATATATATATATATATAACAATATATATATATATATATATATATATATATATATATATATATATATATATATATATATATATATATGCTTAAAAAATCACAGTTGATGCATGTGACTTCATTAAATAAGCGAATACCACAGGAAAATGATAGTCAGTTATGAAACCGAAAAAAAGAAAAAATGTATCTATCATTTTCCTGTGGTATTCGCTCTATATATATATATATATTATATATATATATATATATATATATATATATATATATATATATGGATATGAGTCATATATGTTACGAAGAAGTGTTTTCGTCAGTATATGAAATCTGCAGCGTAAAGAAATGATAATAAATGGCATTTAGCTTATAATATGACAGCTTCAGAATCCTTCGACGGAGACTCGTTTTTGGAAAGAAGCAAAAGTGCAGGTTGGAAAACGACGATTCAATTAAAAATCTATTTAAAAAAATATATCTTAGAATACGTTCTGTTGTTGAACGTTACACCAAAACCTTTTCGAAAGAAGACAAAGATTAGGGGCACCAGTTTCAACTTTCACTCTCTCTCTCTCTCTCTCTCTCTCTCTCTCTCTCTCTCTCTCTCTCTCTCTCTCAGGCCCCTTATCTTCCTTGCTAAAAGCACGCGGGGAAACATCCATTAGAGATAAAATGAATATGAAATCTCTGGAGGCAACAGGGAACAGCAGCATCTCACAGCATCCTTCCCTCATTTCTTGGACATTTCTGTATCACGGAGAGATTTATCAGCTGACTCTTTGACGGAGGAGGTTAAATAAAATATTTTGTTGCAAACGAACTATGTGTGGGTTTTCTTAGTCCGTCATTACTTAGCGCGCAGTCAGTCAGTCAGAGAAAAGATTCTCTTGGTACCAGCCATGAGTGAGACGAGTTCCAGGCTTGCAATATGAATGATTTTTCAGGTTTCTAGAGCATTTTTGTTTTGCAACGCTGTCTCTTTAGCCTCATCAACGTAATTTTATTCAAACTCTGATTTTCACGTTTCTATTACATTTTTTTTCTTATTTGTAACGCTGTCTCTTTAGATTCATCAACGCAATTTTTATTCAAACTCTGATTTTCATGTTTCTATTGCAATTTTTTCTTTTCTGCAACGCTGTCTATTTAGTCTCATCAAAGTAATTTTACACATACTCTTGATAATTTTGATAAACGCCATGGTCAATGTGACTTCTTAATATAATTTTCCCGGTAAACTAATCTTAATGCCGATACTTGTGATAACAAAAACAGATCAGAAATGGCACATTTTTTATTGCACTTTAAACGAAAATTTGAATATCGATCGATATCGTCAAATAAGTCATGCTAAACGAGAGAGAATTGGCAGCAGATGCAAAAGAGGTAAACATATAAAAATAGCAGATGTCAACGTGAATTCTGTATATTTTTTTGCACTTTAAATGAAAATATGAATATTTTTTATCAATATCGTCAAATAAGTCATGTTGAACGAGAGAAAATGGGCAGTAGATGCAAATAAAGGTAAACATAGAAACTGCAGCTGTCAATGTGAATTTTGTAAACTTTGAGCGAAATCTATAACACAGACGCAAATAAATGTAAACATACAGAAACTGCAGCTGTCAATGTGAATTTTGTATACTTTGAGCAGCGAAATCTATGATTCTATTTGACGATATTTTTGTGTTGATGCAAATAAGTACGAATCGACTCAGTAGTTTTTAAGATCTGAGGGCGGACAGAAAAAGTGCGGAGGGACAGACAAAAAACCCATCTCAATAATAGTATTCGTTGACAGATAACCAAAAGCAACGGCATTCAGATGAATATATATATAAGTAATTTTGATTTAATTATGAGAGATCAAATGACTCGTCGTGTCAGGAGGAGGAAGCTAATTAGAGAGCTGAAATCAGGGAGTGCAGGAGGGAAACAATTGACTGATGGTAAACAAAGGGTAATGCGTATCACGTTTGTTAGACAAGAGGAACACACAGAAAAAGAACAATGATGGGGAGAAAGCGAACAGGAAATGATGATGAATAAGAGAGAGAGAGAGAGAGAGAGAGAGAGAGAGAGAGAGAGAGAGACCCAAAATGAAAGGTAAATCCAGTAATTAATTACGGAATCATTTGGTTGTAGGTTTATAATGGTAACAATTCATGGATAACCAAATGAAAATCATTAGTAAGTTTAGTCACCTAAATGCAGGAATGCTTATAGAATAAAAAAATAAAAATAAAAAAGCTTACTGTATTATACATAATACTGAAGCATTCAAAACTGAAATTTATATGAGGTAATTCCCATTATCAATCATATTTTCATGATAATTTATTTATAACGTTATATTTAAATTAAACGAAATATTTTTTCCCTGTATCTAGTCCTGCTAAATCCATAAATTATATTTTCATGATAATTTACTTATAACGTTATATTTAAACTAAATGAAATATCTTTTTATGAATCGAGTCATGCTAAGTTTAAATGAGAACTATTCGATAAACATTATCTCTTTACAGACACATTGGTAAATACAGTTTTTAGATAGAAAAACATCAACATAAAATTAAGTAATTCAGTGAACTAACTTTGAAAGGTTAAAGTTGTCCATGAAATGTTTTAATATTCCAGCGACTGACTTTAACATCGAAAGCCTGTGTAAGTTAAAAGAGAAATTCGCTGTGTTCTTCCATATCAGAAAGAAACACGAAACCCATTTCCTATCTTGGATTATTCCCTGCAGCCTTTTTTTTTTTACTTTGATGTTGCTGAATAATACCCCCCGCCCCACCCCAACCCCCCGCCTGTTGGCTATTAATTCTTCGTCTCGTCTTTTCCAGACATCCTGTTCGTCTTCAGTTCCGTTAGCGGTTATTTGTTAATGCATTGTACACTACGATATTTAAGAAATAAAGCTCCTTCCCTAAGGGTAATTATCTTGTTCGTCTTCAATTCTCTTAGCGGTTATTTATTAATGTATCGTATGCCACGATGTTTGAGAAATAAAGCTCCTTCTTTATGGGTTAATTAGCCTTTGATACCGGAAATTAAGTATAGTTTAGTTTAACCAGACCACTGAGCTGATTAGCAGCTCTTCCTAGGGCTGACCCGGGGATTAGGATTAATTATTTACGTTTTTGCTGGGCTAGATCCGAATTGGTTACCCAGCAATACGGGTACCTATAAGCTTATTGTGGGATCTGCCACATTATATCGAGAAATTAACTTCTAATCACCAGCGACAAATTCCTCTGGTTCCACGTTGGCAGGGTGTAGAATCGAACTCGGGACTATCGAATCGGTAGGCGAGCACGTAAACCACTCGTCCAACGAGGAACTTAATATTGGAAGTACAAAGACAATCTGGGGAGAAGTTCTATTGGAAACTTTTTTTTAATCCTTTGCCCTTTAGTTATTTTCTGGTGTTATAATATGCATCGTATACTACGATATTTAAGAAATAAAGCTCTTTCTTTATGGGCTAATTAGCCTTTAAACTTTTCAACAATAAACTTTGGGAAATCCTGACAATTTCAACAATAAACTTTGGGGAACCAGACATTCTCAACAATAAACTTTGGGAAAACCAGCCAATTTCTACAATAAACTGCGAAAACCTGGAGGAAAATTAGCTTTAAAAATTGCAGGGCTGTACAAGCTCGAAAAGCACTCGTAAAGAGGGGGGAAGGGGGGGGGGGGTGGGGGGGGGCGGTTATGTGTCGTTGCCGGCCGGGGAGGAAGGAGGGGTTAGGGGTTGGGGAGTATCTCGTGAAAGTCTTGCACCTGATAGGAGAAGAAGCAGTCGATTTTTCTTGCATTTGGCCTGAATAATCGACCTCATTTTTATCCTGCGCCTTCCTCTCTGAGAGAGAGAGAGAGAGAGAGAGAGAGAGAGAGAGAGACTTGAGGATGGTAGCGGTGTTTGAGTTATAATACTACATAGAGAATTTAACGAGGGATTCGTAAACAAGTAAAAAATGCGCCGGAGTTTCTCCGGATCAATCGAGTTTTCTGTACAGCGTATAAATCTGAATGAAGCTCTGAGCCACATAGACCGCTGATGGCCTATGTTCTTGCCACCCATAACCGTACCAGACACACGATCATGGCTAACTTTAACCTTGAATAAAATAAAAACTACTGAGGATAGAGTGCTGCAATTTGGCATGGTTGATGACTGGAGGGTGGACAATCAACATACCAATTTGCAGGGCTCTGGCTTCAGTAGTTTTTAAGATCTGAGGACGGACGGGCAAATAGCTAACTCAGTAGTTTTCTTGTACAGAAAACTACAACGAAAAATAACAGACGCTTAACTACATACATGAGCTCGATAACTTCAGAGAATGAAAAGTGTATTTCAAATATTTCTAAGAGATCAATGAAAAATTTAACTCAAAAAATGTCCTGTCGAGAAAAAAAATATGCCACATAAAATAAACCCATCTACTCATCCCTGGACGAAAAGGACTATTATATTAGAAAACAGAGAACACCGAATCCTGGAAGTGAATGACATACTGGAGCGCCAGACCAAATGATCCTGGAGTGTGCCTCCCTCCTGGAAGGGTGGTATATAACAGAGCGTTCCAGAGTTGCGCCAGATAAATCAATCGACAGCTAGGCAATATGGAACAGAGAGAGGAGAGAGAGAGAGAGAGAGAGAGAGAGAGAGAGAGAGCGTAGTAGGGTCAGGAAGATTTGTTGTAGCCGGGAGCGATTAAGCTTCGATGATGGAGGCGAAACGTGTTTTGGAATATTGACTACACCAACAAACTTTCCAGTATTGTTTAGTCCGAGTCAGATGGGCGAGACATTTTTCTCAGTCCTTCTTCCGTGTTCTGTTACATCGCAAATTCAAGTTCGTTGTATATCTGGAAGCAATTGCAACTCCCCTCCCCCCCCCATCCCATCTCTCTCTCTCTCTGACACATTTTTAATGGACTGAAGGGTTTCACTTTTATTCTCTCTCTTTCTCTCTCTCTTTTTTTTGTTTTTTTATGGAATAAAGAATTTTAACTTTGATTCTCTCTCTCTCTCTCTCTCTCTCTCTCTCTCTCTCTCTCTCTCTCTCTCGATTTTTAAAGAAACAATGAATTTTGTCTCTCCCTCCCTCTATTACTTTCGATTTTTAATGAAGCAAAGAATTTTGACCTTGACTCTCTCTCTCTCTCTCTCTCTCTCTCTCTCTCTCTCTCTCTCTCTCTCTCTCCAAATTCTCATTAACTTTTCCAGCCGTGTTTATTCGCTTTTCAAAGATCTGCTTCAAAGCAGCGACGTGACGTCATCTTTAAATCACTGATGATGATTGTTACGGATATAATCGGAGGAGGCCTTGTCTGGCGCGGTCGGTGCTGATGATGATGACGACGATGATGATGATGATATTAGGTCTCTGCAAATGAAGAATGCTTTTAAGGGGAAACGAACGAACGAACGAACGTCTGCAACGATGATTTGCAACGTGGACCTCTCGTCATAATTTAGAGAGGAAGTAAACTGCCGTTCTTTTATTTTATTTTATTATTATTGTTGTTGTGTTTTAAAGTTTGGTTTTCTTCCTCTCGTAATAATTTTGAGGGGGGTAATCGCCGTGTTTTTGGAGTATGTTCTCTCATCGTTTTTTTTTTTTTTTTTTTTTTGCAAATTTGTTTTTTTTTAAATTTTGTTTTCTTTATGGTCGACGAATAACCTGAAGACAAAAGGGGTGGATTAATAAAGATAAAAAGGATTGGATTAATGAAGACAAAATGGATGGAATTAATAAATAAAAAAAGAGTTGGATCAATACAGACAAAAGGGGTGGGATTAATAAAGATAAAAAGGATTGGATTAATAAAGACAAAAGGGGATTATAAGGACATGATGGGTGGGATTAACAAAGACAAAAGGGGTGGGATTAATAAAAATAAAAAGGAGTAGGATTAATAAGACAAATGGAGTGTGAATAATCAAGACAAAAAGATTGAGATTAATGAAAATAAAGGGATGGGATTAATAAAGACAAAAAGGATTGGACTGATAAAGACAAAAGGGTGGGATTAATAAAGGTAAAAAGGGTGGGATTAATAAATACAAAATGGGTGGGATTAATAAAGACAAAAGGGATGGGATTAATAACGATAAAAAGGATTGGATTGATAAAGACAAAAGGGGATTAATAGGGACAAGATGTAAGGGATTAATAAGGACAAAAGGAGTGGGATTGAGAAAGACAAAAGGGGTGGGATTAATAAAGACAGGAATGGATGGATTAATGAAAGCGAAAAATGATGGGATTAATTCAAGGCCGGGAAAGGGATTGGGTGAACTTAATGGAAAAAAGGTAAAGGGGTGGGATTCAATATATAACAAAAGGGACGAAAGAAATAAATTCAAAGACAAGATGGATGGGATTGATAAAGACACTGACGCGAGGGACGGTGGAGAGAGAGAGAGAGAGAGAGAGAGAGAGAGAGAGAGAGAGAGAGAGAGAGAGAGTATGATTATGGAAGAATAGCTGAACTGATTCTCGATGGTAGCTAAATATTCAAACTACTAAGTCATACCATAACTTATTTTATGTCACAACTATTTTCTTGATTAATCGAATTCATACTTATACCTGATCGAGACGAGGTAATGGAATTATTAAAGGCAGTAGGTATGCTATTATGACCAAATGCCGGAAAGACAGAGCCTGACTGATAAGGTATTCTTGTCTTATTAGAGTCCTACCCCCAACCCCCAACCCCACCCCCAACGCCCCGAGTCAGTGACAGAACCTGTCGACCAATGCAGGAATGCATAGTTGGCATATACGTAGGTGCTTGTGCATGCGTGTGAGTTTGTATGAGAGAGAGAGAGAGAGAGAGAGAGAGAGAGAGAGAGAGAGAGAGAGAGAGAGAGAGTTTACCTACAATGTTACATATCAACGGAACTCTTTGACGGGGACTTTTGAGACAAAATCCCAAGTGTTTCAAGGGAGAGCAAATGTTTGCTGAGAGCAAGTGACCCAGTTTCACGTCTCTCAATGCCATTAGCCTAAGAGCCTCTCGCAGTGGATGCAAAATGTCATCATTTTCATTTGCAGCCATGACGACGAAGGCTGTCTGTTGACTTTGTGTGAGGAATGCTTTTGAATAAAGCCAACCAGCGTTCGATCGCTTATTTTGGACATGCGACAGCATATACAAGAATTGCTTCGGAGGGATAATACATATTACGACTGTGAAGTAATTGATATACATTTAACTAATTCTCATTCCCTTTTCGCATTCGCATGGTTAATTTGTATATACATATTTCTATAATACATATACACACATATATTATGCTTCATCGTTGCCTTAAGGAAGATATTGTTTATATGGACAGAGTCCCAGGCTCCATTGGAGAGGTTGATCCTATTATCTTGTTGTTTTATCAGTGCAGATTCTACCATCTGGCATTTGTGTCGACAGCTGCTCCTCATATATATACGTATGTATGTATGTATGTATGTATGTATATATAATTAAATAGATATATATATATATATATATATATATATATATGTATATATATATATATATATATATATATATATGTATATATATATATATATATATATATTATATATATATATATATATAACGTAGCCCACGTGTAAAAACAGAAGATAAGCGGAAAAATAATAACAAATAGAAATGAACAAAGGGAATGTCATTTCCCTAACTTGCAACTATGGGATATAGGTACGTGTTCTTAGCGAGTTGTCCATAAAAACAAGGTTTCCGTGTTTCATCTGACAAAGGTGAAATAACCTGTGAAATTGTATGTTTACCAACAGATTGCAAACGCAAGAGAGTGGGTCGTTTTACTAAGAGGAAGAAATAAACAAAATTAATGTTTAAGATGCAACGAGAATTGAAATGGCCTTATTTTTCTCTGCTGCGTCGAATCCCCTTTTCAGGTCACTTCTGGCGCGTCATTGTAAACTTTGCAAAACCCCGGATGTAACTGCGATCACTGCAATTTGTCAGCGAGGACGACGCTCTCCTCATTCCCTCTCATTATCCCTCAAAGAATCATTAACTTCCTCTCTCTTTCATTCTTTGTTGCTTCGTCCCCCTCTGTTCGTCCCCCCTTTTCATTTCCTTTATTCTTTGACTTTCTTACCTCCCCCTCCCCGCGCCCCAACCCACCCACCCACCCACCCACCTCCTCAGGTGTATAGTCGCGTTGGTTTTTGCCTTCGCTCCGTTTTCTCTTATACACTGAGATGTATTCAATACCCGACAGATACGTGAATTCAATTTGCCTTTTCATTAAGAACGAATGAATCTCTTTTGTTTCATCAATTACTGATATTTGGTCCCAGTCTTTGGTTTGGATGTTCCGTTGTCAGGTTCCTCGAGAACCCCGACGTTTTTCTGAATCGGTGAGAGAGAGAGAGAGAGAGAGAGAGAGAGAGAGAGAATGTGCAAAACTCATTTTCAAAATGTTATGTAGTCATTTCCCCCCAACGGTAACATCCTGAGAAAAATCTATCATACTTTAAATTAAGAAGTGATTTTACATTAGTTCAAGACGTAAACTGAAGACTAACGTAAGATAAACAACATAGCATATCAGTGGTATGAAATGTTTATAATTAAGTGCATGATTTTTTTTATTTTTCTATTAACTTCACATGACACCGTCATTTAATCAATGTTTATAATTAAGTGCATGATTGTCTCTATTTTTCTACTAGCTCACATGACGTCGTAATTTATTTTATTTTACTTAGACGTGAAAACAGACGAGAAAGTAACAAAAAAATTATCGTCAGTGAAATTTTTTTTAAAAATACCTTTCAGTTAATTTATGTAAATACCTTTCAGTTAAAATACAAAGTAGGAAGGTATATCAGAGCAACGATGGCGCTGTTAATTGTTTAAAATGTTAAAGGTCAGAGTCAAATTACCAGAAGTTTTCTCAAGTATTGAAAATGACAAAGAGGCAACAACAAACGATGTTACAATCAGAATGTCGACGCCAAAAGAACTGTTTAGCTACGTTTTTTCTCTGGAAAGATCAAGAGAAACTGGCATAATACGGAAGATAAAATCCATCATCTGACGCTGCTCCAATAGATTTAATTATAAGGGAACGAAAGAGCGAAAAAAAGGTATCTGAGGAGGAAAAGTTAGACTCTAGCAGTAGGAAATAACTGTTTAAGGGAGCTTAGATTAAAAAAAGACCCAGGAATGGAAGTGGTTCGCCACAGATAGCTCGAATTTCCTGAGAGTCTGAAGTATGGAGGCGCGAGAGAAATCCAGTGGGGTGGCCAGGAATGCGTTATGCCAGAGGGGAGGCGAAGGTTACAAAGGAATTAAAGGGGGCGGGGGCTGGGGGTATGATTCCAGGGGTCTATAAAAAACAGAAAAAAAGGCGTGTCAGTGAAGTAACCTGTATAAATGTCTTGTACGATAAGTTTGAAAGGAATGGAAAATCTAAATATATAATAACGCAAATAAAACATAAAATGGCAACCTAACAGAGATATATGGAAGGTGTTCAGTGATTCCAGGGATCTATAAAAAAAAGGCGTGTCAATGAAGTAACCTGTATGAATGACTTGTACAATACGTTTGACAGTAATGGAAAATCGTAATATATAATAACGTAAATAAAACACAATATCACAACCTAATAGAGATATTTGGAGGGTGTTGAATGTGTACCCTTTATTGTACATTATATTGTACTTTTTAATGTACATTAAACTGTACCCTTTATTAGACATATTATACTCTTTATTGAACATTATAGTGCATCTTTTATTGTACATTCTACCGTACTGGAGACAGGTAATGCAATGCAGATGGGCTCTGCTATGAAACCGAACGCGCCCGAGAGAGATTTGCATAAAACCTCTCAAAACAAAAACATCAGTATTGTATTCGTGTCAAAATCTTCTTCAATTATCATTTTCGTCCAAATAAACGAACGCAACGCAGCACCTGTGTTGAATGCAGCCACTCGCTTTAAAATCGAGGGCTAATGGGATATAAAGGCAAAATTTGTAAACAAGGAATTAAGAGTGTTTGTTTTTGCTCTGCTTAATGGATTACAGAGCTAAGGTCCGCTACGGTAATTGTGACGAGCTCTAGACAAATAAAATGCTTTATTTGTTTATTTTGTTCATTCCAAAAGTTCGGATTTACAGTAAAAAAAAATATGCAAACTTCTAAATTGTAATTACAATCACTGGGAAAAAGAAACGAGCCATCTCGAGCAATCATGTACGAAAAACAACCGAAGTTTCTTTGGCGCAATCGAATTTTCTGTATGAGCCGTTGCCCTTGAAGCTTTCAGCCAAGGCCCGGCGGTGGTGGCCTGCCCCATATCGTTGCCAGACGCACGATTATGGCAAACTTTAACCTTAAATAAACTAGCAACTACCGAGGCTAGAGGGCTGCAATTTGATATGTTTGATGATTGGAGGGTGGATGATTAACGCACCAAATTGCAGCCGTCTAGTAACGGTAGTTTTTAAGATCTGTGGGCGGACATAAAAAGTGCGGACGGATAGATAAAGTCGTTGCAGAGGACAGGGAAGCAGCTGTCTTTAAGACAGGACGGTAGTTAGGGACAGATGGAACAAAAAACAACTGCAAGATATGTTATTATCACCTATGTAAATCAGGAGGTGCTACGAACTATATACCTAGCGTTAGGGCAGCATTACGTGACAGATTTAAAAAAAAGTACTGTACTGTGAATACTTACGTTTGGTTCTAAAAGTCATACCAATTACTTCTTAAGCGTTGAGAATTACGGAGTACATCATCGGCATCCTTGCAAAGGAAATTATATTCCAGGTTCGAAATTGCTTTCTGTTGCAAAGCTTTTGGTGAAACCAACAGGATGGAATTAATACGAGTTACGCATCATGTAATCGGTTTATTTTATGTATGAAAAGGGAAGCTTCAAATTAAACTAGGAAAAGCACTTGTCACAAGGAACTGCTAACGAGATGATTTAAATGCAGAGAAGAAAGAGAGAGAGAGAGAGAGAGAGAGAGAGACACTGTTGTCTGGAGACGTTCCGGATGAATCAAGGATGAACACCAACCATCAAAAGACTCCAGGCAGCTGCTGGAGCAGTAGTTTCTGGAGCAGTGTTTGGAGGAACCCCGAGAAAATGATATAATAACATTGAATACAAAGTGTATACCTGAGTCTGCTCGGGAGCGGCAGGCTGTTGGGAAACAGTGAATTATAAGAGATATTGGATGACGCAATGTTCTTGGGGAGATGAAGTGCTGAAAGAGCGCTAATGGAATGAGTGACTGAGAGATGAATTTAGGAAATTTGAAGTAACTGACCACATGATGAGACGGATTTTAATTTAGGGATATTTAAAGCGACTTGCCACATATTGAGACGAATTTTAATTTAGAAAAATTTAAAAGTCACTGACCACATGATGAGACGGATTTTAATTTAGAAAAATTTAAAAGTCACTGACCACATGATGAGACGGATTTTAATTTAGGGAAAATTGAAGTGACTGGCCACATGACGGAACAGATTTTAATTTAGACAAATTTAAAGCGACTGATCACACGATGAGACGGATTTTAATTTAGGCAAATTTAAAGTGACTGCCCACATGACGAGACGGATTTTAATTTAGGAAAATTTAAAAGTCACTGACCATAAAGAGACAGATTCTAATTTAAGGAAATTTAAAGCGACTGACCACATATTGAGACGAATCTTAATTTAGGAAAATTTAAAAGTCACTGACCATAAAGAGACAGATTCTAATTTAAGGAAATTTAAAGCGACTGACCACATATTGAGACGAATCTTAATTTAGGAAAATTTAAAAGTCACTGGCCACATGATAAGACGGTTTCAATTTAGGGAAATTTAAAGTGACTGACCACATGATGAGACCGATTTTAATTTAGGGAAATTTAAAATGACTGACCACATGATGAGACCGATTTTAATTTAGGGAAATTGAAAGTGACTGACCACATGATGAGACCGATTTTAATTTAGGGAAATTTAAAGCAAAGTGACCACATGACGAGACGGATTCTAATTTAGGGAAAAATAAAGTGACTGATCACATGATGAGACGGTTTCAATTTAGGAAAATTAAAGATGCTGACCACATGATGAGACGGATTTTAATTTAGGACAATTAAAGTGACTGGCCCACATTATGAGACGAATTTTAATTTAGAAAAATTAAAGCGACTTACCACATTATGAGACGGATTTTAATTTAGTGAAATTTAAAGCGAGTGACCACACGATGAGACGGATTTTAACGCATTTCCAGCTTTCATATTTTCTTTATTCTCTTACTCGAGTTATCAAGTTTGGACTTCCGGTTTCTTTATTCTCTCACCCAAGTTATTACTTCCGGCATATTCACACTCGTTTCCGTACCGGAATTGTTCCAGCAGACAGATTATGTGAGGACGATAACTACAATTCTCATTGAAGCTTAAGCCTCCTTATTTTTCAAACTGGAATACGAATATATATATTTTTTCAACATTGCGTTGTATGTGATAAGCGAACCCACGGGTCCAGTAACTGGCATAGTCTGTTTATCATAAATCTCCAGCGGTAATTCTGAAGAGTGATATACCAAGGACTTGCTACGACGCATATTTACATACAAATTGGATTTAGGGCTGACAGATATTTAATTTTTTTTTTTCCAGACCGAAAATCGTTGGAGTGAGAGTTGGACGTGATGGAAAATGAACGATCTGTGAAAATGCTTCGTGGTGGATCCTTTCCTGGAAATATTCTGGCTATTATCATGTAACAGAAAAAAAAAAAAAAACCTAAATATATATAAATAAAAATAAATCAAAGTAAAAATAAAAATAAAACCCCCCCCCACCCCCCACCCCCATGAGTGGCGTCTATGTAAAACTTAATGGGGAAAATAGGATAATAATCTTACCAAATACTTCAAATCAGCTTTCAAATCTATCGGAATAAAGAAGGATAATGATTTGGAAGGGGAAATTGAAGAATTTAAAGAATAATCCCATAAATATTTCAGATCTGTGAAATACTTCGTGGTGGATCCCTTACTGGAAATGGCGGCTTATATCATGTGCAGAAAATTATTATATTATATATATATTTATATATATAGATATATATATATATATATATATATATATATATATAACATTATATATATATATATATATATATATATATATATATATATATATATAAATAAATCAAAGTAAAAATAAAATAAAACCTGATGCGTCTATGTAAAACTTAGGGGGAAAATAGATAATAATCTTACCAAATACTTCACAAATCAGCTTTCAAATCTATCGGAATAAAGAAGGATAATGATTTGGAAGGGGAAATTGAAGAATTTAAAGAATAATCCCATAAATATTTCAGAAATCTTGTTTGAGATATATCGAAATAGAGAAGCTTGGCAACTTAGAAAGGAGGATTTAACTGTCCAAGACTTCCCTTAATTTACTATGAGCGAAGGTGATATAAGCAGTTGTTTTACTTTTAATTCTCTAAGCGAAAATATACCTTTCAGGTCACGAACATTTGTTCAGGCGCTCGTCAAACTAATAATAAAAAAAAAAAAAAAAAAAAAAAAAAAAAAAAAAAAAAAAGGTTGAAAACCATAAGGCGAAAACTCGCTTGTACTAAAGAGATATCCCATTCCACGATTCCTCGTGGAAACGAAGGCCAATCCATCTTTCTCTCCTTATTTAAAGCAGACGTATATACTATATACGTTTCCGCCGCTCTATCATTCTTTATCAGGGACCCGAAGAACAACGCTGGAAAAAAAAAGGAGAGCTCACTCGGAGCTGTCTTCCAAATAAAATACAACTTATCCCGCTA